>NC_041349.1:5426611-5558230 GCF_004354835.1 Perca flavescens
ATGACAGTATCATGTCACTCTTATGTAGATACATTCAAGTAAAGTGTAACCATTCTATCTTAAATTTGGGTGTAAAGTCCACACTAAACGATACGTTCACACTAGTTAGTTTAATACTAAAGTTTTGTCAATGTTTGGTTGGACCATGGAGACTTAAAGGTGCCCTGCCACATGTATTTCATTACTTTGTGGTAATGTCTGAAGTTCTACCATGGAGTCTGTAACATTTATTGTGGAAAGAAGGCCTTGACTCAGCTTGATTTCTGCCAGTTTTCATCAATATTCAACAAGCTAAGCTGTTTGAATCTGATTGGCTAACAGCTAGCCAATTAGAGCCTTGCTGTCAGATTCCTTTACCCAGCCCAACTGGGCGAGCTAATGAATAGTAATGAGCTCAGGCAGCATGATGTCAGACTGACCAGCTTTTGTAATTGGCCTGATTTCACCGCTTATTTCTTTTCGGTGGCTAGAGCTGACAAAGGAGATAGCAGTTCATTTTCACATTCACAACATAACACAAACACATATCGACCTAAAATATATTAAGAAAATGCAATTAACAATGTTTTTTTTATGGCAGGGCACCTTTAAGGGTCATCATAGTTACACTGGCTTAAAGTCTACATTAACCATAATTTTGTCACAAAAAATGACATCACTTTCCGTGGCCAATCAGTGAAAAACACTATTCTTGACGCAGTTTTTTTATATTATTATATTATTTTAACAGTGTTATCATTCTTGCCAATTGTCTTTGAATACTTAACATTAGCTCCGCAACAGCGAAGAAGCTAGCGGCTAAAAATAGTTAATGTTGGTAACGTTAATCACTAAACAACCAGTACATAAACCAGGAAGAATCATTATGATTAGGTGATAACTATACAACCTTAAGCTACAGCTAATGTTAGTGCAACATAACAACAGTGTCACATGGGGTAGCCCATAAAGTTATGGTCAGATTACATTAACAAACACATAATGATAGCCTAAACTGGGAAACTGTTATGATTGTAGCTGTTAATTAAGGTTATATAACCCAAGTCTGCTGCCAGCAGGTCAGTAATCCTCTGTAGCTCCGCTCGTGGAAACATAAGTGTGAGTGTGAATTAAGGCTGGGCAATATATCGATATTGCATACATATCGATATATGAGGTTAAATATCGTCTTAAATTTTGGATATCATAATATGCTGATATGACAAAACTTTTGTCTTTTCCTTGTTTTATAAACTGCATTATAGTAGAGTGATGCACATTTCTCCATATCACCCAGCTCTAGTGTGAATCAAAATCATAATAGATATCCAAGGATTGGGAGAACGCGTTGCTGACGCAAAACAGCTGGTCACTCCTCATACTCCAAGTTATCCCACCTTTCAAAACAATGCAATGCCAACTGATCTTACACAGGACTTTATACCTACTAAGTGCTAGGTGTAAGATTTAAGTTGTAACATATGCCTATGTTTGAACTATTTCAGCTGGTGCAACCCTCAAAGTGTTAGTATCGTGTAAACTCCGACCTAAGTTGCGTTTAAACTAATCTACGTTTGAACTTACACATGGCTGGTGCAACCTAGTGCAGCTGTTTAATGAACAATACAGCCACATGGGGGTGGTGGTGTGTCTGATGACTTTTAGTCATGTTGAAGAAACAAATAGTCTGAGCTTACCAGAGACAGTGATGTTGATGCTGTTGCTGGTTGCTCCCTCTCTGGACTCACACCAGTAAACTCCACTGTCCCATGGGAGGATGTAGCTGATTTTACATGACGAACCAACAGTTTTTCCCCAGTCTACCCCACACTCAGCTCTGGTTTCATCTTTGTCTTTGACTGTGTTCCTCCTCAGAGTCCATCTGGCCGACCTGTCGTCCTCCTCACAGCTCAGAGAGACATGCCGTCCTCTAAACATCTGAGAGCTGCGAGGACTCACAATCAGAGAGGCTGGAGGGATGTGGATGTGGAGGTTAAAAATTAATTGGTGATATTTTACATTTTCAATTGAACTCAAGAAACCCATTGAAGGTCCTAAAAATGGCAGCCAGTGACACTTTGCTAAAAATACGTGCCAGGTCTATTTCCGGCGGAGCTGCATGGCGTTCAGTACAACCCGGTCTCACGGCAGTTCGTGTAAATATCAACGTTATTCTTAATCTATTGATACATGTTCACGGCGGCTGAAAAGGAAGCTCCATAAGCCGGGAGGCGCCCGCGAGTCGGCCCGCGAGTCAGCCCGCTGGGGACGCGCCACAACGGGTTGGTGGAGGTTGGGTTTAGGAAAAACTTTACGGGGAAAGGGCGCCTTAAACAGCGGGAGACGCGCCACAGTAACACGTGGGACAAAACGCCACACGCAGGGACGCCATCCCCGGGAAACAAAGCGCCACATGCAGGACGCGAACCCCGCTCGCCCGGGTGAAAGTCCAGTGTTATTTGACCCATCCACCACCTCGACCAACCTCCATACGCGGATTTTCGGATTTTTATATTACTCCCTACCATTTTCGTGCTGTGGCCACAAAATATGCTTCCCATTGAAATACGTTAATTCACATTTTCGTGTTGTCCGCCACGTAAAAACGTCTCCGTGAACACGTATCAATAGATTAAAATAACGTCACATTTACACGAACTGCCATGAGACCGGGCTGTTCAGTAGGCTGGCAGGGAGAGGAAGGGCTACAGCATCTGGTCAATATTCAAAAAAATCCCCCTGTGAAGACTCCCGATCCTATATTGCATCACTTTACTATTTTAACAACTAAAACACAGCCACAAATCGGATGTGTGTTGTTCATAACTGGCAGCGGTGTAAGAAGTTTTCAGATTCTTAACTTAAGCAAAAGTACTAATACCACACTGTCAAGATGGCGGAATTTCAGGGTCACTACTTTGGCCACAGTTTGACTACGAAAGAGGTTTAGGGCTAGCCTGACAAGCCAGACCCACATCAAGGTGTTGGGTCTGAGAACTCACCATTGGCAGGGCTCAATCCGAGGGGTGGGATAAAACGGTTGTCTTTGAAATTCCCTCTGCACGCAATAGGATAGCGCTACAACCAACCAGAGCAACGCTAGTTGATAGAAAAAACTTTTGCCGTATCCGGTCGGCAAAACTCCGAACACATCTTCCTTTTTTAAGAATTTCTTCAGTGCCGTTCTTTGTTCTTTTCTCAAAGAAAAGCTGAACTCCAAGTCTTCCAGAGTCGCGGCCAAAGCCGATTCCAAAGACCGCCGTTTGCCAGCAGCAGAAGCCATGTTCTTCGTTTTCAAGTAGCAGGGAATTCACACGGAACCGTCGCAACTCTGCCGTCATTATGTTAAGCCCTCCCACCGACTCTATACACAATGTGATTGGCCTGAGTAGAATTTGGTTTTTCCAGCTTGCAAGCCAACGGAGAGTTACTAGACGGACCCTGGCTGCAAATTACATTTGCTGCCAGGGGTGCGTCTAGACTTCTAGGCTAGATTAGGGCCACATTTGAAAAATGTATTGGAGTCCCAACTTTTAAAATTATAATTTTAAAGCCAAAACTGTTTCCTACATAGAACTAATCCTCTTCATTACACATTCTACGAGTACTCTAAAGACAACTTGCTATCTAGAAACAAGACAATAAAGTGTACTGACCTTGGTTTGTTGTGCTGCTCAGCAATGAGATCAGAACTGAAGACAAATGAACCTCAGGTCGGTTTGAGTTTGTGATACAAGACATTCAAAGTTTAAATAAATGAAAATACCACGTTAAAAAATGGCTGCAAAAGAATTTACACAGCCTTTCAAAATAATATTCTCATAATTTAACATTTTAGGAGCATTATTTAGCCAAACATACAAAAACACAAACTATTGATTTTCTTGTATCATGTATTTCTTTCATCTGATGTTTGTAAAAATAAAAAGATAACTTACAAAGCAGCCAGAGTAGAGATGTTTCCTCCATTGTAACAGTTGGGGAAATGATGTCTACCCTTTGTTCACTTCATAGTCGCATCAAGTAAAGCCCCCTCCTTCCTCTGTGACTGGCAGTGTGACCGGCTGTGTGACTGGCAGTGTTGTGGTTTCCTCCACAGTGTAAAAAAAAAAATGCATTGTTTAGCTGCAACAAAGCAGATACACTCAGTTTTAGAACATGGAAGTGAACCATAAAAAGAGAGAAGAAAAACTAAATAAATGCCCTAACCCGATGTAAAATAACGGACACCAGAATGTAAATTAAAAAATAAATACAATTTAACCCGTGTGTGTGTGTGTGTGTGTGTGTGTGTGTGTGTGTGTGTGTGTGTGTGTGTGTGTGTGTTCATTGTTTTGATGCCTTAGGTGGCATCCTAGTTATCCTTTTGCAAAGAATCCGTCAGAGATTCATTAGTAAATGTGTATGTTTATGATCTCCAAATAAGCAAGCTGTATCTTCCTGTTGATGGGAGGAAGTAAACAGGTGGGCGGGGGTGTGATTTTGTACCTCAGCTCTTACAGCATGTCTCTGTCTAACCACTGGAATGTGGTCAAAAAGATGGTGAAAGAAACTGTGTAGCGGCACGCGATCAAACTTCACATCAAGTAACCAATCACGTTTGCACATTGAAGGAATTTGCCTTGGTGTTTTAGTACAGTTAGAATAAGAATATGTGCAACAGATTTGCATTAATGTAACATGTGGTGTTCATGGTACAAGGTGAGGCCAGCTGGAGGCGTACAGGTCCCGGAGGGTCCTCAGAACCAACAGCTGCTCCACATCTGTCCATAACAATAAACACTGAATACAGAGACAAAGTCTGAAGTCTGTCACTTCAGGGAAATGGCAACTACAATCTGATTCAATCTGAATATTTAGTCAACGTTCATCTCTGCGATTATAAACAAGAGACTGAGCTGCTAACTGCAAGAGGAGAAACCACGCGGCTGCTGCACCAACCTACACAGAGGAAATGCTGGTTAGAAATGCTAGACCAACATCAACTCTGCCCCCGAGCCCCAGAACACTTCACGTTGTGCTCAGACTGTATCTTCACTTTCATCATGGTGTCTTTATCTTGAGAGCAGCCCCCCAGGACAACTCAGTCTCACTCCCTACTCGTCAAATGTATGACGTATGGTCAAGGACCCTGGTGTCAAGTTTCAACAAAATAGGGGTACCCTTGACGTTATATTTCGACGAGGGGGTCCGTCAGATAGACATTCATGTTATTCCCTCACCGTCGGATATCGACGAAAGAAAAAAACACGCCCCCCGCCCCTTTACTCGAAATCTGTGACAGTTATTGGTATTTTTAGCCCAATAACCGCTGTTTTAATCAACATTATTCACGAGATAGTATCATGGTTTATATGTATTTCTTTTTATGTTATTATTTCGGTATATTTCGGCCAGGGAAGCTGGATTGCTTTTTTGTTGATTTATATTTTTTAAACTATAATGCTACATCTATCAACATTTATTTAGATGTTATCATTGTATTAATTTCTTTACTTTAATAATATTATTTCGGTCTTATTACCGGTGAAATATTACAATATATATGCTGTAATACAGAACATTACGATATGATCCGAGCAGGAAGCATTCAAAGCCGATAGGCCTATCCCACAATGCAATGCGGCCATTCATTTCAAAGAATCGGGCAGCGATCAGCTGGTCTTTAACGCCAGGATCACTTCAATATACATATATACAGTCAGTGGTCAGTATCACTTCAATATACATATATACAGTCAGTGGTCAGTATCACTACAATATACATATATACAGTCAGTGGTCAGTATCACTTCAATATACATATATACAGTCAGTGGTCAGTATCACTACAATATACATATATACAGTCAGTCAGTGGTCAGTATACATATATACAGTCAGTGGTCAGTATCAATATAATATACATATATACAGTCAGTGGTCAGTATCACTTCAATATACATATATACAGTCAGTGGTCAGTGGTCAATATACATATATACAATCAGTGGTCACATATAATATACAGTCAGTGATTGTGTCACCAGCAACAACACGTTGCTCAGTTTTGTTCCAGTAAGTTATGAACCATTATAACGTTTAAACGAATCCGCGGAAAACTCCGGAAGTGACGTAGTATGTCCCGCTCGGCGGATACGAAGATTCTCATTCAATTTATTTCTTTATTTTCTTCTCTATTTACAAGGGTGGCTACTCTGAAGAATCTAAAATATAAGACATGTTTTCAGTTATTTCACACTTTTTTGTTAAGTACATCATTCCATATGTGTTCATTCATAGTTTTGATGCCTTCAGTGAGGAGGTAACCATCCAACTTCAACTTTGTTTAGCATCAGAACTGTTGAAATTACTTAACTAATGAAAAGCTTCAGCAACACTGTCACACAAAATGTCCTTTTGTGTGAGTGCTAATGAGAAAGCATCATATCAGTTGAGTCAGCCAGCCAGCAGGTGGCAGCACAGCTCCTTCTCTTTCTCTACACATGCTCAGTTCAGCTCACAGTTCACTCTGTTGGCTCGGTTTTTCCATTTATGTATTTTTTTAATTCAACTGTATATGACAGTAACTTTGCTGTGTTTGGCAAACAAAATAAGGTGCATTAACATGTCAACACACCTATGACATCACACCACAGATTGTCCAAACCAACAGTTAATTCATTTCAGAAACACTCTGCAGCAGAAAACAGAACAGAGACCAAACTCAGACAGTTCAACTAAAATGACCGACAACAGGCATAGCCTACACCGCGTGCAACATTACACACACACACACACACACACACACACACACACACACACACACACACACACACACACACACACACACACACACACACACACACACACACACACACACACACACCAGAGAGTGTGTTGTTGAACTCACCTGTCTGAACCTGAAGGATCATCCATCTGCATGTTAGCATTTAGCATGTTAGCCACAACCAGCATGCACCTGTTGGTGAAGTAACATGGCAGCAGGTGTGTTTGATTTGTGTCACCTAGCATGCTGGGTGGGTGGGGGATGAGCTAATTCACCTCCCTTATCCTTGTGAACAGATGGTAGTACATTTGATGATAACAGCAGGGTTAAAGTAGATGGTAACTTTACACCGCTGGGTGTTACACTCAATTACACATACATTTAATATAAAAGGTCCAGTGTTAATCAATGAAGAATATTTGATGATGTTTGCACATTGAGCCAATCATGTGCTGAGGCTTTGAGAAGAAAGAAAGCATGATGTAATGCATTCAGACAGCCAGCAGGAGGCAGCTTTCACTCTGTTCCCCAGAGGAGCATTACACTGGAAAGTCTCATTAAAGCAATATTATGTAAGAATGTATTCCATCTAGCGGTGAAATTGTATATGACCACCAACTGAATATTACTTTTCTAGCCCTTCCTCTTACGGTGGCGCAACGTTCTTTAGCAGTGTAATAACTGGGATTGTCGATTGATAACTGCAGAACAGCTTTGAGTTAAAGCCCCTGAAATAAAATCCCAATTTGTTTTCTTGTGAGACATCCCAGAGAGATTACTTATGCAACTTCCATCTTTTTTTGTTTAGTGTAACTTGTCTCACAGCCAGTGAGATGCCCTGAAGCAGGAAACTAAACTAGGGACAACGCATGTTAAAGCAGGCCAACAGTCATTAACTCATCGACCAAACAAAAAGCAGGGAAAATCTGTATAGTTGTAAGGAGGGCTACGAAGTTTTTTGAAAATAAAAGATGTATCCTGCAAGCATGTCAGTAAAACCAAAGTCAGAGTAAACTATTATTATACCCCAGGTGGAAATGTATATATCTTACACATCACCTTAAGTGAAAAAACAACAACACCGAAATAAGATATATGTGCAGTTTAGTGTCCCAAATTATTTTCCAATAAGGGTTATTGTTTCGTTTTTTCTGGGATAGATTTTTTATTTATTTATTTTTTAAATCTATCCCAATCTCTTTACATTAAAAAGTACAAAAAACATTAAAACATTAAACATGGAAAAAAAAATCTAAAGATAGTAAAAATACTATCTGAATTACTTGCCCTTGAGGTTTAAAACTGCTTAAAAAGTAAATGTGCCACACAGGAAATTACCATAAATAATTAAATTAACTAATTATAATTAAATAAACATAAATTATTTGAACCCTAACCCTAACCAGGGGTTAAAATAATTCAGGCACGTATACCCTGAAATAAAATAAAGGAATAAAGTTTGTCAGTCTTTTGCCTCTTATTAGTGAAAAATAATGAAGTACTTTGATACTATGTGTGTTCACAATCAAGCAGCATCCTTATATTAATGATTTTCCAACATCAACCAGTTAGGATGTTTAAAATGTGCATTGAGATGTGTACATTGGGGATTTATTTTAGCCTTTTAAAGTTTCCCCTGGTCTAACAAGTCCCAAAGAGGGCTGTGGTTTCACTTAGTGCAGCCAGATAGACTGCCCAGCCCTGACGCACGTGATTTCCTGTAACAGATCGTAATGCAGAGTAAAGTTCCAGCCAATCACACAGACATAATGTTTTTAGACCCTACGGTATGCAACAACTACAGTGGATCATCGTGTAGAAACAGATCAAGTGAGGACGAGAACAGGGAAGGAGAGAAATATGACTGGAGATGGACACTCTCTCAGTTCTCATGGCTCCATTCATGCTCCTGTTGTTCCATCTGTCTGAAGCACCATCGGGTAAATATCAACTTTTATTGTGAATAGATTCATGTAGACTTTATTTCTGACCTGTCTTATAGAATGATGTCATCTTCTTAAGAGAAAATGTAAATTTATTTACAGTATAATTTAGTCTTTTGATAATGAGACTGGATTTATGAAAGTTTGAATAATATGTAACTAACACTAACATGTTTTACATGGAATGGAATGTTTTTGTAGGGGAAAAAGGGCCAAAAACTTTTAAAGGTATTTTCTTAAACACTATTGTGTCTGTGATTGATAAAGGCTGTTTTTAACTGAGTCAGTTACTTTAAAATATAAAGAAGGGATCATAGTGTTTTACCTTGGTTGACCAACTGTGCAGTTAAAAAACTTTGTCTGGCTCAGACAAGCGGAGAGAGGAAGGGAGGGACCATAGTGATGAACTGTAAGATGAGACACAGAAAGAGAGGGAAAGACCGGATGTTTTTTTGTTTCATTTTTGTTTCATTTTGTATATATGTGTTTTTTCTGTTTCCGTCTTAAATTTTAAATAGTTGAAGAACAAGATCCTAACTGGGACAGCAGGAATCAGGGGCTGCAGCTAGTGTACGGATGCAAACAGTCTCAAGGGAAGGAATCGAAAGTCAAAAAGTTAGCCCTCTGAGCTAATGCTTAAAAACACAGAGGCCATGACCTCAGTGTGAACCAAGATGGCCCACACACTGGTTATTCCCATAGTGACAACTTCTAAGATACATGGTGACATGACAGTCCGGTCACAGACAAAGGCTCTTTTTATTCTCACGTCTTTGATCCGGTTAGTTTTGGTTTTACCCTCCAGTTACTACATCCTGTCGTCATCACATTTGTGAGCTGCGTCCCTCGATACTCGATTGTTTTGTAGACACGCTTCTCCGTCCTCTCTCTGGTGTTGGGAGTTTTTCTGATTTTTTTCAAACTGACTCTCTCCCCGTGCTGCCGCGGTTCTTTTGTTGCGTTGTTGAGAAGCAAAACACAGGAACTTTACTTGGGGGTTTGAAGAGCTGCAGCATGTATTCAGAGACAAACTGAAACCTACACTGTACATTTACTACTACGTACTAAGTTCAATTCAGTTCAATTTTATTCATAGTATTAAATCATAACAACAGTTATCTCAAGACACGCAGATCTAGACGAAGTAGATCTAGACCACACTATAATTTACTAAGACCCAACAATTCCAGTAATTTCTGCAAGAGCAAGCATTTAGTGCGACACTGGCGAGGAAAAACTCCTTTTAGACACACACCTGGGACAATAGTCACAATAACGATAATGGAACTATGACTACAAATAGTAGTTGTAGTAGTAGTCTAAAACTATAGCAGCATAATTAAGAGCTGGTGCAAGGCAAAGCTGAGCCAGTTCTATAAGGGTTGGTAGATGAATCTGACAACTAGAAGAGATACACACCCTCCCCTGCCAGTCTAGGCGAACGCTGAGACTCCCTAAATATAAGTTTTATCAATAAGGAGAGTTTTAAGTTTATTCTTAAAAGTGGTGATGGTGTCTGCCCCCCGAACCCAGAATGGCAGCCGGTTCGGACAGGAGCCTGGTAGCTGAAGGCTCTGGCTCCCATTCGACTTTTAGAGACTCTAGGAACCACCAGTAGCGCTGCATTCTGGGAGCGCAGTGCTCTAATGGGACAATAAGGTACTAAGAGCTGTTCTAGATATGATGGTGCTTGACCATTTAGAGCTTTGTAGGTCAGGAGGAGGATTTTAAATTCAATCCTGGATTTTACAGGAAGCCAATGCAGAGAAGCTAATACAGGAGAAATATGATCTCTTTTCTTAGTTCTCGTCAGAACACGTGCTGCAGCATTCTGGATCAGCTGGAGAGAGAGAGGCTGTATACTTTGCATGTTATCTACATTTAGCCACTTCAATGGTAAACATTGCTTCTACTGAAAATAAAATAAGTAAATGAATAGAATTTAGACTGTGGACTCTTGTGTTTAGACAGTATTTAACGCCATGTAAAAGGGTTTATTCATAGACTGTATATTACCATTTGTACAGTCTATGGTTTTGTTTCATGTCCTCAGTCTTACCCTAAAAATAGGCAAAGGTGTGGAGTTAGGTCAGATTCAAGTCACAAATTTGACCTTAAACCCTATTCCAGAGAGGTATGTTTTTTTAAATGTTTTACAAATAAAAAAATCATTTTGTGAATCAACTAACATTATTTATTCCCAAATACTTCATGAATGCATAATTTCCCAGAACCACTTAGCCAATCTGACAGACTACAGACCAGATAGCGTATCTTGGAGAGAAGCATGAATAATGGAAGTTTATGTGGCAGCGTGTCAGATGGAAATGATGACAACAAAGATAATTTGTTTGTATATGAAGACTATATGGTGGTCAACAAAAATGGATTGCAATATGTGAAACATGGGTTGAAAATTAAAGTTGTAGAGGCAATTTCATTTAGACATAATACAATATGAAAATCTGAAGTGCAGTGTTAAGGTCAGTAGCACAAGGTAAAACTTTAAAAAAGGCATTCATGATTTGTGCAAATTAAATGTATTTATTATTATTATTATTATTATTATTATTATTATTAATGTTTTCTACATTTGAAGATTTTGGCTTTTGATGTGCAATGTTATTGTATTATCTATCCATGAATACTTAATGTAAATATAGTTCAAATAAAGCGTTACCTGATGTTTCTGTTTTAAGGTGGTGAGGCAACACTCACCTGTGAGGCACATTATACACTACATTTACCAGATGGGCATTGGGATTGGCAAACAGAATGAATAGTTTTCCACAATTGCTTGTATTCATCCAATCCGTTCTGCAGGACACCCAAGAAGCAGTATCGCACCAAACGTGTTTGTTGATAGCTGCCATTGAAGATATGCCTCTCCCTCAAGTCACTGAACAGATCCATCCAAAAGGAACTCCTAGTTAAGAAAACATACATTAACATACTATAATATTGTAGATATTAGAAAAAAATGTAGGAAAAAAATATATTCTCAATCTGACACTAAATGAATACAACAGATAAGGCACCCACCAAGCAGGAGTTAGTATTGCCTAGATCAGTAAAACATACACAAATGTAGTAGGTAGAGCATAAATCAATGGAGAATGTACCATATGAGACAAAAAAACTTTGTTTCCGAAAGTAGGACAACCAGCTTTCAATGTGCTGGTTGGATGTTGAAGTGCCGTCCATGTGGCTTTTGGCTGAGACACATTGGAAGCTTAGCTACACACTGCATGATTATCTTTTCCAGATGGATCAATTTCTCCCATTAGGCACATGATATCATCTCTTCTGATAAGAGAGTTCTTCCGTTTCAGAGTGATCCGTTAAGTGCCTACACAGTTGCAATCAGAGTGTAGTAAAGTGCTAAGACTCGATTAAATGTGCTTGGTTGCCAGTAACTCTGATATTATTTCATAACTGTGGCCTTCTGTGAAATACTTCAGAATAAGTTCGTCTGCCATTATAGCTTCAGGACCTGATAGGTAGGAATGAGTACACTAAAATTAAGACTATTATTATTACTGCTTTAATGTACCATGTTTTAACTTTTACTTAGCATTGAAGGAACAGTACAAAGTAAAAGATACTCATAGTGACACTACTGTTTACCATTTCCTACAACAACTGATAATAACACAAATACATATTAAATAGACTTTTTGGATAACCATGAATGGCAAAAGTGACGTCATTCATTCTAGGAAGTATGACAATGTTCTTTTTGACTAGGAAGAATTGAAATACGGACATCTTCAATAAATATCCAGTATAGCAATTAAATGTTAAAAAAAAAAAAAACATTTCTGACGTGCATTGTGATGTGCTGTGTTGATGTTGTTGGATTTAAACAATAAAAAAACAATGTTTTAAACCACGTGGTGCTGCACTCACACACATATATAACAGTTGTATACCAATGAGTGCAGTGACAGTTAAAACACAAGCAGTAACACATTTCCTACAGCAGGACACCTGGAGTCTGTAGTTCTGTGCTGTTTAGGCCCGGACACCGATAATCAGTAGGGGTGGGGGAAACAATCGATACAGTATAGTATCGCGATATTTTTCATGGCAATACTATATCGATACACAGACGCCAAGTATCGATCTTTTATGATATATGTGTTGGTCAGTTTGTCTGCTTGACAATCACATTTTGCACCAATAAAACTGAAGTGTGATGAACAAACAGAGAAATGTATATTTTTAGATACAACAGATGTTGACAAAATTGTCCTTTCGGGACATCATTTGAAATTGGGAAAAATCTGAAGTTGGAAAAAAGGTAGAATATTGCAATATCTTTAAAATCGCAATAATATTGTATCGTGACATAAGTAATGGGATGATATCGTATCGTGAGGCCTCTGGTGATTCCCACCCCTAATAATCAGCCGTTGGACAGTCTGGCGAGGTCGGTGACTCGAGTCTGTTCGGTGTGTTCCCTGCCGTCGTCCGTCTGAGGGGCCGTTGGCCTTCATTTTGGCCGATTTGACATTTAAAATCGGCGGGGGCGGGCACTGCTGGCAGTCGCCCTCAAATGACCCATCTGATTGGTGGAGAGCGTGACTAGAGTCTCTCAAAATCTGACGAAAATCTTTAAAACTGACCTTTGTTGATCTGAAGACAGATTCAGCATCTGCATGGCCTATTTCTCGCTTAAAATGTTTCCAGACACACTATTTTAGTACGATATGAGATCGTATTCTGAACAAGCCGCCATGACAGTCTGGCTTTGAATTTCTGGAGAAACCAGACCCGCGTTGACGGGTTCGTCCAATCAGCTGCCGGTTTTAATTTTTGGGCGACAATACAAATTAGCGCCACCTGCTGTTATTGAGACGTACGTCTCGTCACTTTGCTGTGTTCCGAGGCACTTTTTGGACCTCGGGGAGCTGACTGAACAGTCCGCCTTTTCTGCCGCCGTCTGGCCGTCGGCTCTGCGTGTCAGCAGCTTTAGAGACGCTGACTGAGGAAGGGATCAGATCAAATCAATTATTCAAATCTAAGGAGATGCTAAGATGTGAACAATTGATTAGAAATTGATCAGCTTCATGTGTCTCAAATATTGTTGACCTTGTGGTAATAAAGTCCTGTGATATCGCTGCAGTTGTGACAGATCAGCGAACGTCTCCATCAGGTGAGACTCTACAGAGACCTTCTGCAGGGACACACCTGGAGACAACTGTTGAAATAACATGACTTTGTATTATTAATAATTGTTTATTATTGTTTTTCAGACCTACCTGTGGTAGCAGTGCGCCCTGGAGATGATGTCACTCGGCCATGTCAGGCTGCTGATTCCTCTCTCTCTCTCTCTCTCTCTCTCTCTCTCTCTCTCTCAGAGACTCTTAGAGACCTCCCATGTGGATATACAGCATCCATACTAAGATATTATCACCATGAACACATTTACCTAGCTATAACAGTGGAGCTCAGTATATGCGACTTACCATGAAACAGGCTACTGCAGACTGGTGATGGTGTGTAGGAATTTACCCTAAAGTCTGCAGAATGGCACCAATAGATGGTGCTCGTGTTACAGAAAAAGCCTGTCTCATATGGAAACTAATAGCCAAATAAAAAGTTACCTTTTAATGTTCCTGGCCTTCATTTTAAAACATATCATTAGGGCTGCTCGATTATGGAATAAAATAATAATCATGATTATTTTGGTCAATACTGAAATCATGATTATTTAAAGGTCCCATGGCATGAAAACTTCACTTTATGAGATTTTTTAAAATTAATATGTGTTCCCCCAGCCTGCCTATGGTCCCCCAGCGGCTAGAAATGGCGATAGGTATAAACCGAGCCCTGGGTATCCTGCTCTGCCTTTGAGAAAATGAAAGCTCAGATGGACCGATCAGGAATCTTCTCCTTATGAGGTCATAAGGAGCAAGGTTACCTCCCCTTTCTCTGCTTTGCCCACCCAGAGAATTTGGCCTGTCCTTGAGAAAGAGCGACATCATGGCTTTCAAAGTGGCAGTTGGTCAAGGCCACTAAGGTCCACTAAGGTCTATATAAAAGAGACTTCAGATACAGTATTGGGGGACCACTAAGGTCTATATAAAAGAGACTTCAGATACAGTATTAGGGGACCACTAAGGTCTATATAAAAGAGACTTCAGATACAGTATTGGGGGACCACTAAGGTCTATATAAAAGAGACTTCAGATACAGTATTAGGGGACCACTAAGGTCTATATAAAAGAGACTTCAGATACAGTATTAGGGGACCACTAAGGTCTATATAAAAGAGACTTCAGATACAGTATTAGGGGACCACTAAGGTCTATATAAAAGAGACTTCAGATACATTACTCACTAACCTTTGGATACAAGTGATAGTGTCCAGCATATAATGTTAGTGTCCTTGGTGTCACAGAAAGAGTCTTTGGATCGGAATAAAATTAATTTTACTACTGTGAGTTCAGCTTTACAGATATCACACATAACGTTACACAGCTAATGAACAATTCCAGATACATAACACAATGTGCATCTCACATAACATTTTCACTCACTATGACCACTACTACTGTCATCACTAAACATGTGCCAAAATATGAACAATAATGTCACCGTCAGTGGGCTTATTTCCTAGCTAACCTAAGGAAAAATCCAGCACATAGATGGTACCTTAGAATAACGATACAAACAGGTAATTTAACATCGCCGCTTATTTTACATACAGTTTAACAACAAAACAAAATGGTTAGGGAACATTTTTTAATGTTGGTTTTGAGCGGTATGCACCCCCACTAAGCTGGAAAAGTTTTAAACAGTAAGTGAATACAACTTGTCGGGGGAATACAATGTCTACTACAGCGGGGAAGCAAAGGCATAGTTAGCTAACGTTAACTGTTCCCGGACAATGGAGTTGGTCTTGCCTTTTTTTCTCACCAAACGCTGCAGTGACTGCCCTCCTTCTGCCATCTTTACTCACACTGAGTTTTTAAATTCCAACAGATGATATGCACATGACTTGCCTACCTGACTGTATAAGCTGAGAGAGTTTATGGCTATGGGAGGGGCGGAGGGGAGGATGTGCGCATGCGCGTGTCATTCAGAACACAAGACAAAACAAGAGTGTTCTTGCAAAACAGAACATGGCAAAATTATCGTTTTTTCACAAGTGTACTATTTTGGTGATCGCTGGGAGCCAAAATCGAAATTCAATTAATTGCACAGCCCTATGTATCAGAGACACCAAAGGAGAGTAACAGGCATGGAAACATGCGCTCTCTCTCTCTTTCTCTTTCTCTCTCTCTCTTTCTGTCTCTCTCTCTTTCTCTCTCTGTCTGTCTGTCTTTCTCTCTGTCTCAGCTTCTTTTAAGAAGTTAACATTGGGAAATTAGCTATTTTTTGGGGTATTTTGTGTATTAAGTGTAAATCTCTTAGTGAAGAGAATTGTTCACAGTAGAGGAGGAGGTGTATCTCTGTTTCTATCTCCCCTGTGAGCACATATACGTTCCTCTCTGGACAGCCATGTCTGCCTGAGTCTTCCTGTCTCTACGGCCAACCAGTGGTCACTGAGCCTGTATTTAGTCAGGATCCGTCTCTGCTTATTACGATACTCAGCCAATTTATATTCTCTGTTAAGAGTTAGGTAACAATTTAGACTAATTTGTTTGCTTTCTCCAATGTTCTAAATAGTGATCTTTTGAATAATTCATAATCTGTTTTGTTCTGTTGTGTTATTTTGAACCAGTGCTGATAGGTGGATATGTTTGTTAATTAAAGTATGAAAGTTGGTTCTGTAACTTGGAAGAATGCCAATTTGGCATTTACTAAGCATGTTTTTTTCTTGAATAAAGGTTAGTATCCTTGAATTTAGGATACTACAGAATATTTTCCCACGGTTGCTGTTGACACTGATCCCTCTGTAGTTATTAGTGTCTGATTTATTTCCATTTTTGTGGATTGGGGTGATCAGGCCCTCTTTCCAGACATCAGGAACACAGCCAGATGTCAGCACCATATTTAACAGTTTAACAACGGCAGTTTAACAACAATGCAATCTGTGCCACAAGCTTTTCTTGATTTAAGAGATTTCAGTTTGTCTGTTAACTCTTTTTGTGTAATTTGATAATCTAATATTTGGTTAGTTTTGATGGCTGATTCAAGATTGTCTAATTTTGATTTAATATCAATTTGGTTTATGTTCATGTCTTCAGGTGGGATACTTTTATAAAGGTCACTGAAGTATTTTTCCCAGAGGTCTCCATCTTGTATTGCCAATTGTTGTGGCTTTGTGGTTTCTAAACTGTTCAACATGTCCCAGAACTGACCCTGGTCTACTGCGTCTTCAATCTCCTGAAGTGTTTGATTGCTATAGTAGAATTTCTTTAGTCTCATGGTCTGGTTTGATAGCTGTCTTAAATGTTTCCATTCACTGTCAAACCATTTTTTGTCGAACCATTTTTTGTCAGAGTGTTTTTGTTCACTGTGAACGTTTTTTTCTTTTCTTTTCCCAAGTTTAGCATTTAATGCAGCATTTTGGAAGATAGGGGTAATGTCTGTGTAATATCCGTGTCGTGTAATTACATTACACAACATGTTTCAGTTTCTGTATAATATAATTACTACGCAATACTAAACAAATCTGTAATTTTGGGATCCTAAGTGGTTGTGAGTCTCTCAGGCTGTGGCAGGCAGATCCATGTTTAGCTGTCAGTAGAGCTGCTGTCCCCTCTCCTATGAGAACTACCAGCTTCTTGTCTGGTGTTAACATTGGGAAGTTTTATTTTTGGGCTATTTTTCCAAGGTGTAAATCTCTTAGTGAAGTTTTTTTTTCAGTGGAGGAGGAAGTGCACCTCTGTCTTACCCAGTTGGTGGTCACTTAGCCTGTATTTATTTATTTTTTTTATTTTTTATTTTTAAAGATTATTTTTGGGGCATTTTTAGGCCTTTATTTGACAGGACAGCTGAAGAGGTATGGGTATGACATGCAGCAAAGGGCCGCAGGGTGGAGTCCAAACCGGGCCTGCTGCGTCGAGGAGTAAACCTCTTTATATGGCCACCTGCAACATCTACTAACTGAGCTAACCGGGCGCCCACTGAGCCTGTATTTAGTGAAGATCCATCTCTTCTTCGTAGGCTATCTCTGACCGTGAGCAGATACTCTGTCAAATAACAATTTAGTTAGTTTAGTTTGCTTTCTCCAATGTTCTAAATATTGGTCTTTTGAATGATTCATAATTAGTTTTGTTCTGTTGTGTTGTTTTGAACCAGTGCTGATGGGAGCCTGGTTAGTTAGCTGCCTTGTTGACTTACATTTAGATGTGTCCAAAATGTTACAGCTTGTTTCTGTATGTTTAGCAGTAATTGAAAACATCCCACCTCTTGTCTCTCTCTCTCTCTCTCTCTCTCTCTCTCTCTCTCTCTCTCTCTCTCTCTCTCTCTCTCTCGGCATCATAGATTTTAGCCTCCATCTTTGTGTTTTATAATATGGGTGAACAGTTAGTAATACACTATGAGTGAGGCTTGGAGTCACTGCACAAGACCAGGGAAACGATCAGACAGGCTTATGCAGATGTTGACCCAGATGTGGCAGAGTTGCTGAGGGAGGATGCAGATGCTGTCATTAATATAAGTGTGTCTTTTGATTCTCACCTCTCATTATGGGATCGGTGTGTGCATTGACATCCTTACGGGACTGGTGATAGACTATGATGTCCTATCCTCATGTTGTCTGCTTGTGCCCTGAATGAAAATGCTAAGCAACAGAACAAGATAACAGAGCAGGAGTTTGACAACTGGAAAGAGACACACAGTGAATATGCAGAAAATCTTTGCAGGATCGAGTAAGGCAATGGAGCAGGAATCAGCAAAGAGGATGTGGGCCAGGTCTGTACATCGCCACCAGGTGCAGTACACTGAGATGCTTTCAGATGGGGATAGTGCAGGATTGAGGGAGGTGGTTGTACTGAACCCTGGGCATGACATTGAGAAATTGGAGTGTATCAATCATGCCCACAAGCGAATGGGTACGGCACTAAGAAAGTTGAGTGCACAGTGTAAGTTAGGAGGGAAGGGTGTGGGGAAACTGACTGCCAATATTGCTAAATGATTACAGGGGGGGTAAATCGGATGAAGGCAGCAATCTGGCAAGGTCTTCTCCACTCTATGTCCAATGATAACTGAATCCTGGTGTTGGTATAGGAAAGCAGAGGAAAATGGTGAAACACCTGGTAGCCATAAACACCCTGCTGGAAACTTTCTAGCGCGATATGTGGGGAAGAAACTTATCCCAGTGTACCAACGCATGTCTAGACAAAGCCTGCTGCAGCGAACGCAGCATGGAGGTGCTCAATATGCAAATTGACAGAATAGAATAGAATATCTTTATTTGTCATTGTAACCAGTGCTTGAAGTAGGAAACAAAATGTACCGGTACTCTCTCTCTCTCAGCAGCAGCAGCAGCAGACGGTTCTGATCTCTTGTTCGCATGTCATTTGCATACCAGGACACCAACCACTGCAACAACAGCTACAAGAAGCAGTCCACCTGCTGCCAGTCCAACGTATAGGCCTACAGGAGAGGAGTTCCCATCACCAGGGACATCATTCATTGAGCTTCCATCCTCGGAACCTGAAGTTAAAAAAAAACATGAGTCAGTAAATGTGTGGTAGTGGAACAGCCTTCATCCTCTGTGATGTTTGAAACTGCAACTACAACATGATACACAGCAAAAGAAAAAAAGAGGCCGCATATATATATATATATATATATATATATATATAAAAAACAAAGTACAATTTTGGCTGTATTTTTTGTGTCCCAGTCAAGAATTGCTCTTCAGAAATGTGTAGCCATGAGAGCTGACTATTGAGCTGAACTGTTAGAGGGAGTGTATTTTGGTTTTCTATCAAGGTGAAGGGATGTCCCGCCCTACTCTGCCTTACTCACATCTTACTAAAACTAAATATGATTTTACCCAGGAAAGAAAATAGGACTAAATATAAAATATTACTGAAGGTTTACTGCAGCTGTTCTAAGAGATGATGGGTATGTTTAAACTATAAGAGATTGAATACAGAAAATAAGGAAGGATGAGTATCAGTAGTTGTAGTAGTAGATGAGAATATTTTGCATTTAAGGTAAGGGAGTTTTTTGCTCGATGGTGTTTTAAACCACCAACGTTGACTTCAAGGCACCTAACCCTAACCATTGCCTAACTGTAGTGCCTAACTGGAAGACAATGTTGCGGGCTTAAAACTCCAAACACCAAGTTTTTTTTTATAAAATGTAAAGAAATACAACTGAGAGTAAGAAGTCTTCATCCTCTCTGATGTTTGAAACTGCATCTACAACATAAAAACACAGAAGACTCACTCACCTGGCTCTGTAACCTGTAGATGGATGATTCTGATTGGGTCAGAGTCAATGATGGCTCTCTTTTTCCGTCTTGAACTATCTGTTGCCACTCGACACTCGTATGTTCCGTTGTCGATGCTGCTCACATTCTTCAGAATTAAAGACACGTCTCCGTCCTTCAGCTCTCTGTCCACCAGGTCCACCCTGTCCTTAAAGGATGGATGCTGGTAGGTTGGATCCAAGTGTCCATCTCTATAAAAGAGGACATACTCTGGCTTCAGGTCAGGTCTGGTCCACTCTACAGCTCTGATGGAGGAATCAGCAGCCTGACATGTCAGAATGGCATCCTGTCCAGGATCCACTGTTACAAGAATCACGTCTGAAAAACAATAAAAAACTATTGTTAATGATAAAAACGTCATGTCATTTCAACAGTGATGTGAAAATAGCACCATTCACGCAGCCAATCAGAGCCGTGGAAAAGTGTTGGCAGATTATTTTAAAGATAGGAGTTGGACCAATATATCAGTATAAATCTGTTTCAAATGTGACATTTTACCATGTCTGCAAATGTGCTTAAAATGAATTAATTTAAATCTCTTTAAGATATTATATACATACTGTATATAGAGAACATTATTCAATATCTTTGCTGGATTAAGAATGTTGCCTCATTATTTGACCTGCAGTAAGTGAATGTTAACGTGTGTCCTTCCTGTCATCAGCTGCTGTGAGGAACAACTCAAACTAATAGAGTTCAACATTTAAATAGTGGTAATGTCTCTCTTTAATGTCCCTGTGGTTTACAGTTTGCATCTCAGCCATTAATGGTAGTGCAACAGAGGAAACATACACACATAACAATACTACCCCCCTCCACCCCCTGTTTCTCTTCTGTATCTCTGTCCCTCTAAACCCTTTTTTTTTAACTTCAAAGTTAGAAACAGTGTGACGATTAGGGATGGGAGATACCAAACTTTTTTTTATTTGAAACAATACCGATCAACACATAACTGCGTCAAACATAACTGCGGGGGAACTTCTGTAAGTAGGCCGCAAGGCTTTATTTACTTTAAACATCAGATAAAGTGATTATTTTCTCTAATGCATATGATGCTTAGTGAATAATAAAGTAGTCATGTAAGAAGATGTAACCGATGTATTTCTCCATGAGTCCTCTATCTTAGTGATAATACCATTGCGTTAGCTAGCTTGTTAGGTAGGTGATTCCACAAACCGTGCTTTAATGCTAACGTTAGTAATGTTACACTGTTGACAGAACTTGAACTGAAAAAAGTCACCACCCATCTGACCATAGCAATGGATTTTCGACAAGTGTGTGAATGAAACATTAAGATGTTCACTTTTAATAATCTGGTGTCCGCCCGGACAGCTAGTTAGCTAACATTAGCTAGGCGCCCATGCCGATAAAACATTTAATGTCTAACGTTACATAGCAATTTTATCAATAAAAGCTGATATTTACCAGAAGCTGCTTCAGAGAGAAATAACAACAGGAACAGAAATGGAGCCATTAGAGCTGAGAGAGCATAAATCCACTACGCTTTTTTTGTATTGACAATAAAATATACAGAGAATCAGGTAAGCAATAATACCATGTGAACATCAAGCGTACATACTTTTGAAGAAAAAAAACTAAAAACATACGAGGCAATACAAACGAGAAATACCAGAATCATTACAAACAAAACAAAAAGTACAAGAAGACATAAATTTACAATTAGTCAAAGGTTTCAGGGAAAAAAAAGCTCTACCGTTTCAACAATTTTAACACTTTGTTATCCAATGTTTTAAGTGACTGCAATAGAAATTTAAATTCTATGAGAAAAGGTACAAAATTAGGAGATGACTTTGAAAATTTTTGCTTCTGAATATAGAATTTTGCATACAGAATAATGAAATTAATTAGATACTCAAGAGCACCATTACCTGAAACTGTGAAGAAACAGATAATATATTTAAGGTTAAAGGAGCAGACAAAGTTGGTGGGTTTAAAAAAGTAAGACTGCAAATCTGTCCAAAATCTTTAGGAAATTTCACAATCAAAAAAAAGGTGAGACATTGTGTGAAGAATCAATGTCAGCAAATTTAGCAACAAGGTGATTAGTAGTGTTGGGACTAAGCAGTTGGTTAAACCTGATTTTAACCAAAAATGCCTCAGTTTGAACTGACCGGAGAGACAAAGACATGTGGGCAAGACAAAGGAATCTTGGCCTGCATGTAAAAGCCCCAGCCTGGTTAATTCACACCTCTATGTGAAAGTCCCAGCCAGAGGGAAATAGCCTCATGACTGGCCGGAAGTCAAGGAACTATAAGATTGTAGTCTTCACACTTTCAAGAGTTTTGAGTCTTCCTATTGATTCAGCGGGACCATAAACACAGCATGAGGTCTTAACCTATAAATAGCCTGATCACCCAAAAATCCCGGCTCTTCACGGTAATCCATTACTGAAAGAATTGCTACCACTTGTTTGCCATTAATGTGATCTGATTTTAATCATGTACTGGTCCATATGTGGTTATTAATCTGTTTCTGTGAATGTATCATTGATCATGATACTGTTGATAGGTTGTGTTGAGTAGCTTGGTAAAACTGTAATTGCTACCTGCTAACTCCCCTTTCACGGAGTTTAGTTACTGTCTGCGAGATAATCGCAGAAAATCATCTGTTAGCTACTGGAGTCTACCCTAACTGCACATTTGTTCCAGACCTGAGTGGCTGAGGGGGGCTGGTCATTATTGATAACTAAGATCAGTGTGTCTCTTTCTTTACCCTTTCTTCTTTTACTAACCACGCATGCACGCACGCACGCACGCGCACACACACACACACACCTCCATACAGCTCCTGAGCTGAGATTTTTTTTTTAAATAAACCATTAAATGGCACTTTCTGGAGAGTTTTGTGGAAAGAAATTGAAAAATCGAGTCTTAAATGATATGTGCAAAACTGCAAACTTTGCATTGTTGTAGTATCAACAGGTATTAGGGCATTTAGCTTTTACATTAATGTTAATCAGTTATCACTTGATTATACATTGTATTACCTTGTTATGATATAAGAAGTGACACATACATTGTGCCAAACATAATGTGCCACATGAAGAGACAGTGCAGCATATGACATATGATTCAATCAAGGTCTTTCCCCACCACAAGGTCCAGCAGAAAATAGACTGAAAAATACCAACAGCAAGACAAAAGACACAGCATGGCTCATTTTGTGCATGTGTCATATCACAGCCTTTCTCAAACTTTTTTTGTGCCAAGGCCCAGTAGAAGAACCACTGGACAGGCCGGACAGCGGGAGATTCAAACTTTAAATAAAGGTCACCTCCACACACACACACACACACAAACTGCACTGTTAGGTATCAAAGTACTTAATTGTTTTTCACTAATAAGAGGTGAAAGATTGACAGACTTTATTCCTTTATTTCATTTCAGGGTATATGTGCTCAAAGTCTGTCAATCTTTCGCCTCTTATTAGTGAAACATAATTAAGTACTTTGATACTATGTGTGTTCACAATCAAGCAGCATCCTCATATTGATTATATTTTCCAACATCAACCAGTTAAGATGCTTAAAATGTGCATCTAGATGTGTACATGGGTGAACTTAATAACCCCTTTTTGAGCCTTTTAAAGTTTCCTCGGTTAACAGTGTCCCCAGAGAGGGCTGAGGCTTCACTTAGTGCAGCTTGCACAGAGTTCTGATAGAGTGCCAAGCCGTGAAGCACATGATTTCCTGTAACACACCGTACTGCCCAGTAAAGCTCCAACCACTCACACAGACATATATCTTTAGAACGTACGGTATGCAACTACAATGCACCGTCACGTAGAAACAGATCAAGTGAGGATGAGAACAGGGAAGGAGAGAAATATGACTGGAGATGGACCCTCTCTCAGCTCTCATGGCTCCATTCATGCTCCTGTTGTTCCATCTGTCTGAAGCACCATCGGGTAAATATCAACTTTTATTGTGAAAAGATTCATGTAGACTTTATTTCTGACCTGTCTTATAGCATGATGTCATCTTGTTAAGAGAACTTGTACATTTATTGACAGTACATTTTAGTCTTTTGATAATGAAACTGGATTCATGAAAGTGTGAATAATGTTTAACTAACACTAACATGTTTTACATGGAATAGTTCAAAGATAGGCTTTTGTTTTTGGAGGGGGGAAAAAAAGGCCAAAAAAACATTTAAATGTATTTTCTTAAACACTATTGTGTCTGTGATTGATAAGTGCTGTTACAAAGGAGGGATCATAGTATTTTACCTTGTTTGACCAAATGTGCAGTTAAAAAAATGGCGTCAGGCTCAGACAAGGGGCGAGAGGAAGGGAGTGACCGTAGAGATAAACTGTAGGATGAGACGGAGAGAGAGAGGGAAAGACGGGATGGGGATTTTTTTTTTTTTCGTTTTGTATATAGGCTATGTTTTGATCTTGTAGACTGTGTTTTCTGTTTCTGTCTTAAATTGTAAATTGTCTAAAAACTAGATCCTAACTGGGACAGCAGGAATCAGGGACTGCAGCTAGTGTACGGATGCAAACAGTCTCAAGGGAAGGAATCAAAAGTCAACAGGCCAAGTTAGCCCTCTGAGCTAATGCGTAAAAACACAGAGTCCATGACCTCAGTGTGAACCAAGATGGCCCACACGCTTCTTATTCCCATAGTGACAACTTCTTAGATCCACGGTGACACTTCTCGGACAGGACAGTCCGGTCACAGACAATGGCTCTTTTTTATTCTCACGTCTTTGATCCGGTTAGTTTTGGTTTTACCCTCCAGTTACTACATCCTGTCGTCATGTAGTGGAAGTTTCCTTTGCAGCAGGGGTGAAGAGTTTGAGAGTTTAGTAAATTGAAACAAATAAGACAGACTGAGACTAAAACCGAATTGGGTTTTTGTATTTTATTAAAAAAGATATATTTGCAAATATAGGATCAACATGATTTCACAAAAGGCCTCAGCCCAGTGTGGAGTCAGTTTCTCCAATGAGTGAACAGAAACACCAGGCTTATATGCATCTTCAGAGTGACAGCACACACGCACTTGGCTTAGTATGACGCTACAATTTTGACAGGCAATCTGATACACATGAAGACAATCAGAGAAATACAAGAGACATCTTGGAGTCATCTCACCTCCTCCTCCCTGTATGACTTTCACCCCCCCGTTACATCTTAACTGGCATGGGAAAACTAGAGATAGTTTTAGGGTGACCTTGTACCTTTATCGGTTCAGGCTAACAGCTCACCAAATGTTCCAGACTGCATGTCTCACAAAGTTAGAATCAAAATCTGCATGTGGGAAATGAGATAAACTCTTTCAGCATTTGTGAGAGAAGTAATGTACAAATTAAACATAAAAATATAAGGAATTATGCTTAAATGTAATTTTCCCATTACATTCCACCCTTTTGATTACAACCTAATCATAATACACAAATTACTTTAATGATTATATATATTTTTTGCAAATAGCGTCTTCCATGTCTTCTATTGTCAGAGGTTGCTAGCACTTGACAAATCGTTGGAAACAATCTTTACCATTGTTTCGGGTGTGTATGTGTGTGTGTTTGTCAGTGTGTGTCAGTGTGTGTGTGTGTGTGTGTGTGTGTAGTGACCTTCTTGGCTGTTTTGAGCCTCTGTAAGAAGGAGCATTTAAACACACTGCTTTTCAAAGTTTGATCTAGGTTAGTCAATTAAACAAGGTTCATACAGATAGTTAAAGTAAACATTTTCTGTTACCACCAATATTCCATTCCATCCAAAAATATGTACTTAAGGTACAAAAAAACCAGCAATATTGAAAAGTCCTCACATTTTTTGAAACTGGAAACGATCAAAGCAGTTTTTCTGTCTATCAATTAATTGATTTAGCAACTAATCATTTCAGTTGGACTTGTAGGCCTATATATTGGTCGGGCAGTTTGATGACAATAAAACATTATATTTTATAAACATATGTTTTGTGTACAAAAATCCTAATTCTTTTTAACCCAAATATGTCAGATTACAAATAGCATCTGTAAGCATTTGACAAAATTCTGATACAAAGTTTTTTGTCTTTGAAATCCAAATTAGTTATTCCTAAAAATGACATAATTTGTCTTTGAAATCAAAAACCAACTGTTTGTTTATCACCTATATGACATAAGAAAGATTTTATTTAGCCCCCAGTGGGAAAATTCCCTCAGATAAAAGCAAGAAATAGGTCAAATATAATTGACTTCCGTTTGAAAGTAAAAAGTTAAATTTAACTCCTATACAATCCATCAATAGGAAACCTATTATCCTAATTCAAAAGTACTTTTAGCTCTCTGGTACCAGCAGGAACTGGCCTGAAAGGCAACTTCTTGTTTTTTCTAAACTTTTAAGCATTTGAGTCAATTCAAGTTTTTATGTTGGTGTGCTGAAAGCTCCGAGACAGAAGGCCTTGTGTCAGACTCCTCCTCGCTGGACACGCCTGCTGTAACCTGAGCCAGTCTCTCATAGACTGTCATCCAGTGCACTTCTCTCTAAAGCTCTTGTTTCCTCTAAGCTTTTCCTGACTGAATTATTATCCCTTCTATTTATAAAGTATACTAGTATATTATATATTATTATCTTTATGGTATAAAAGTATTATATTTTACTGTTTATAAGAGTTATCTTTAACTTATATTATATTTTACTTTTCGTGTAAACGTGTTTTATGTCAGACTTTACCTAAAGCCAAAGTTATTTCTATCAAATTTTCATCAATCCAATTCAGATTCGAACAATGAAACGTACTTTAAACATTTCCTGACACATCAACTGAATACTTATCTTAAAAGTAAAAATAAGTACTTCTAATTATCTTCTCCTAATAATGTTTGTATTTTCAGAATGTGAGTCTGTGTGCTACTTAACTTCACAATGCGTCAGATGTGTCAGAGCAGAACGGTGCTCCCCCCCCCCCTCCTTCTCTCAGTCTGTCTGCTGGTCCGTACCTCCAGACAGTTTTCACCGGTCCTGCAGCTGGAGGGGGAGTGAGATGGACCCGACTGACACAAATGAGGCGCCGTGTGGCACAAAACAGAACTCCAAAAAGCATTATTTGTTCTTTTATTAATATTATCACTTGGAAAAGTGTCTACTTATTTTAATGAATATCAATAATTATAAAACCGCATTTCTTTCCCTCATGCTGGTTTAACTCTATAAAATCCATACAAATTGTGCTAAAAAGGAAACACTGCTTTTGTAATTGTTCTCTTTTAGATTACTTTAAGGGTTGTGTTTCAGTAAATAGTGAAGGTCAATCAAAACAAAACTAAATTTTCTTTAGAATAGTTTTTAAATTTAAAAATTATGTGAACACCCCATTCATTAAACACCCAATTTATTATTGCTACTATATCCCTTCTATTTGAGGCATGACAAGCTCATGACTCAAAAAAAACGCAGCACATATAAATCTGTTCAGTGGTTTAGCCATTAACACTGTCTTGTGTTACACAGCAAAACCTGAATAAAAGCAACACAAAATTCAATAAATCATTTCTTTTAAAAGGAAACCATTCACCAAAGTGTTTTCAACATCAACATCAATTAATTTAGTTTTAACCTATTTGTGATATAGCAAATCAAAATACAAACAAAGTCTTTAGTGCAGTTTTATTAAAAAAAAACTCACTAGAGTACAATATTAAATTAACTGTTTTTAGGCTGAAATCTCATATCAACCTGTATTGGTTTCAATATAACCAATAAAATAAGTATTAAACAAAAATTATGTTGTTTATTTTCTTTTTATCTTTAGTTTGCAACCCAAAGTTATACTACTCGCTGTCTGGTAGTTCTAAAAATCATTATGAATTAAAGTTTTTAGGCCTATAGAACAAACCTAAGTACTTCCAATTTGACCTCTATTTATCCCATTTCTTACCTGATATGGGAAACATATCACATTCTTATAATTCATGACAAACTATAGTATATCAAAATCATTGCTGAACTCTACATGCACAACTCCTGTTTTTCTCTTATCTCTGACTATGCGTGTGTGTTGCTATGGCCTTGCTGCTCTGTAAGCTTAGTCTACAGTGAGGGTTAACCAATCACCTCACTGAGTGGCTCTGCTGCTCTCATTGTGGTTGTTAGCATGTCATCAGGAATTTGTGCCTTTTGCACTGAGACATAATACGTTACCAGTTGGTCCTCACACAGTGGTGTGTCTGGTGGGTGTCCTCTTTACCCAAGTCCAATGTGTGGAGGTACTGTAAACAAAATCTCAAAAGGGTGACAGGTGACAAGTCGCTTGCGCGTGCACATTCTATACCTCAGTACAATAAGCAGAGCTTTTGTTAAATGTAGGCATGTTGCATTTTGAATGCAAACCACTATACTTGAGATTTTGGTAGGAATTCTCCATTTTGGAATTATTTCAGTAAGTAGGGCTTTGGCTCCTACACTAGCTGACAGTAGTCTTGATCAAAAAGAAATCATTTGTGAACCAATGTTGCTTCACCATTGTGAAACAACTGTTTTTCCATCAATTGTATTTCCATCATCCTAATCATACTTTTTACACCTGGTTTTAACCCATGTGTCAACTTTGCAAAATTTAGGAAAGAAAAAGCTGGATAACTTTCTGTTAGGAAGAATGAGCTCTACTGCTTGTACAGAGAGATGAGATGGCAGAGGTCCAAATCAGATAGCATCAGAAACACCTACAACAGAGAAGCCCACACTGCTAGAGTCTCTGGAAGAAGAACTGTTAACCTAAAAAAAAATGAAATCGGGGTTAGTGACAGGTGTGTCAGAGAGGTCAGGTCATGTATTCAGACCACCTTTAGCTCTGCAACACCATTGTTTCTCTCTGTCAACTGGTGTGTGGAGAAGAAAATCAGGGTTAAGAACAGTGCATCTGTTAGAGTGACATTTTGCAATCTAACAGAGTAGTAATATCTAAGGTACCTGGCCACAGATAAATAGAGTTTTTCATTCTGTTCCCACAAAATGTGTGACACAGAATGTGGAACAGGGCGTATTTAATACTTCGAGAATCAAGTTTAGCAGAGAAATTTGCAACCAGATGGAGTTTTGTCGCCGTGGTGTTGCAGCAACACAGAGCCACGCAGCTCTTGTGCTTATCATCGGTCTGCATGAACTGTTTTTAAGGATCTGGCAGTCCCAGCGTCGGGGAAGCCAGTTTCATATTCACAAACGCTTCATTAGCTCAGGCAGCAAAAAGTCTCACAGTGACCTCAGGAACGTGTACAGGCATTTTTACGTGAGAGGCTCAAGTAAAAAATCCTAATCATTAACACTAAACTGAAAAAGCTGCTATTCTGTTCATTTTACATGAAAACAGCACTGTACCAAAAAACTCTCTCGAGGAAGGAAAAAGCAGATGCAGCCTTGAGAGATGTAGAAAAAACACAAGCTGGGCACTTTAAAAAACTATATTGGTTGTCAGTCAAGCATACAGCTACAACACAGTCAGTATCAGTCCAAATCAGATGTGAGGTTGTCAAACTGTCATTATGTCTCTAAAGCCATTCTTCATCAGGCCCTGTAGTAATATGAGCTGTGTAGTGCAGGTTGTCAGGTTTCATGCAGTCAGAGGCAGGACTGATTACAGACGCCGCCTCAGTGAGGTCATTTTAGCCACACTGTGATTAACAAATGTAGTTTTGTCAGATGCATCATTATGAGAAATTCTCAATCCATCAGGTGTTGAGGTTAAGCCAATGTTAAAAGTGCACATTAAATCACTACCTGAGCAAAATAAGTGGACATAAATCAGACACCAAAAAAAAGTTTCCCATGTATATGAGAAAGGAACAGAAAATTGTTGTTTTACTGTTTAACCTGTATTCCCAATTGACCAAATAGAATGACCACTGCACTTCAGTGTCAAATCTTTAGCTCTAATAATCAAGTTATGTGAGTGGAACCCCTTTTAACTTTACCCTCAGTAGTAGGCATTTTCTTCTAGGTTTCAGAAGATAACATACTATAATGGTTTAACTGATTAGATTCTTTTTCAGAACTTTCTAACCTATCAATTGTCCCTAATAGCAAAAACAAAAACTGTGTATCAGTGCCAAGCATTTCTTCATTGCATGAAGCGAGTGTGTGTGTGTTTTTTAGCACTACCTTCCTTATCAGCTTTTGGACAGCTTTTTCTTCGGGCAATTACATACCCAATGTCCAAAGTCCTTAATTTTCTTTTTACTTCCTCTAATTCCTGTCTTAACAGTTTGAGTTTGTACGTGCTAAAAGACCCATTTTCAGGAAAAACGTCTAATTTTTGGACCAGTTTGAGACACCCCAGGCTTTTTGAGCCATTTTCAGGAAAATGTCATCCACCACGGTTTTGGACCAATCGTGAGCCGGATCTTCCCGATCCGACCCATTTTACTGGGAAGAAGTTTTTGTCACTGTAAGGCCAGGTTTCTATCTTATTTCGGAAAACCAAAGTCAAAAAAACCTAACAGTTTCTGAAAAACTGTTTATTAGATTTTCTTTCAAAACCTGTTTAGATTTGTCCCCCGAAAATCTACAAAGCAAAGTCACACCCGTGCGTGGATCAGTTTTATGGTGCAAAAATACTGCTGGAATGATCACAATTAGGCCTATGTATTTACACAAACATAAAAGACTAGGCCTACCCAAAATTAATACAAACAACCCCAAAGTGGTTATCCTATTTTAGTGTCAGTTTTTGTTTCTGGAAGTTTACTACAGCCAATTCAAATTACTCTGAATTTAATTTAAATTAGAGTGTGATCTTACCCTGCTGCGTGGAATTGCTTCCGTCTTAACAGATCAGTGTTGGGTCAGTAGAGCCCTCCGTGGTTTCTGATCCTCTCTCTCTGAATGCTTTTTGGGCGAGGTAGAGGCGAAGATCGTTTTATCTCGGATCGCGAGTCCTCAGTCAACCACGGAGTCTCTCTTATCTGACCCCTGAACATGATCCCCATTCTCGTCGCCATGTTTGTAGTGGAAGTTTCCTTTGCAGCAGGGGGAAGAGTTTGAGAGTTTAGTAAATTGAAACAAATAAGACAGGTTGAGACTAAAACCGAATTGGGTTTTTGTATTTTATTAAAAAAGATATCTTTGCAAATATAGGATCAACATGATTTCACAAAAGGCCTCAGCCCAGTGTGGAGTCAGTTTCTCCAATGAGTGAACAGAACACCAGGCTTATATGCATCTTCAGAGTGACAGCACACACGCACTTGGATTATTATGACGCTACAATTTTGACAGGCAATCTGATACATGAAGACAATCAGAGAAATGCAAGAGACATCTTGGAGTCATCTCACCTCCTCCTCCCTGTATGACTTTCACCCCCCAGTTACATCTTGTGCGGCATGCACGATCTGATAACACCAAGTAATTAACAGTCCAGGATCAATGACAAAGTTGTTTGCCCTGGATTAACATTTTAACCAACCAATCAGTGGCACGTTTTGCTTGTGATGTCATTAATAGTGCGACGTGATGGCAAATTCAAAAAAGAAAAAAAAAACGTCTGCCAGTTTCACTATCGTAACGGCCGCCTGTTCCAGAGCTGCCGCCGATGCTTCACTATCGTGCTTAAAAGGTAAGATTTAGCATACTTCCAAGAGTTTGAACGTCTTCAAAACATTATAGAGTTGATGTGTAGCTAGGCTAAACAAGATAATAAGATAACTAGCATGACCAGCTAGTGTGCTAGCAGTAATTCAATTGGAAAGGGTTGAGCTACCAAATGTGATATTGATAAGAAATAAAATATCACGGTCCAGTTCTATCTCTTAACAAGATGGAATGTCAGTCATTAGGCTAACCACTTTAATCCTATGGAAAACACGCTACCTAGCATGACCAGCTAATGTGCTAACAGACTTGTGGTGGTATGATCTAGCTAGCCTAAAGAGCTAACGTGTAGGCTAAACAAGATAATAAAATAACTAGCATGACCAGCTAGTGTGCTAGCAGTAATTCAATTGGAAAGGGTTGAGCTACCAAATGTGATATTGATAAGAAATAAAATATCACGGTCCAGTTCTATCTCTTAACAAGATGGAATGTTTGTCATTAGGCTAACCACTTTAATCCTATGGAAACACGCTACCTAGCATGACCAGCTAGTGTGCTAGCAGACTTATGGTGGTATGAACTAGCCTAAAGGTAGCTTACTACTAAAATGTTCATGCTAAGCCTGTGTGAGTCTGTAGACGTTTTTTGCAATGTGTGTTTAAATCGAAGTTGATAGCATTAGCAACTTATATGTGCAATGCTACAATTAATTCAATTTCAATTCAATTTTATTTATAGTATCAAATCATAACATAGGTTATCTCGAGACACTTTACAGATAGAGTAGGTCTAGACCACACTCTATAATTTACAAAGCCCCAACAATTTCAACAATTACAGTAATTCCCTCAAGAGCAAGCAGTGCGACAGTGGCGAGGAAAAACTCCCTCTTGGGAAGAAACCTCGGACAGACCCAGGCTCTTGGTAGGCGGTGTCTGACGGGCCGGTTGGGGGTGTGATGAACAGTGGCAATAGTAGTCACATTAATAATGGAACAGTGACTGGATGTAGCGGGGAGCTGCAGGGTTCAGCAGGAAGCAGCATGACATTGCAGGGCACCGCTGAGCTCAGCAGGGAGTGCAGCAGGACCACGGCGACAGCTGGAACCAGGATCTTGGTGCCAACGTTCTCCAAGGAAATACGCTGGGGGAAAAAACATAAGGACTCCGGGGAGTAAACTCCCCAGAAGCTAGGATTAGTAACAAGCATTTCTGGGACGGGATACACACAAATAGTAATAGTAATAGTAATAGAAAGGGAGAGGAGAGAGCAGCTCAGTGTGTCAAAGGAAGGAAGTCCCCCGGCAGTCTAGAACTATAACAGCGTAACTATAACAGCGTAACTAAGAGAGACAGGTCATAAGGAGAGGTAGCTTTAACTGCTTTAGCTTTAGCTGCAAGTGACTAAGTGTTGATCCTGGACCACTACAACATCACATACATCCTGGACTGTTGTTTATTGTTTGTCCTGGACAATCAGTCAGTTATTCTGTGCTGCCATTAAGTGTTGATCCAGGACCACCACAGCATCACATTCATCCTGGACCGACACAGAGTGACATTCATTCTTATCTTGACCACACCTTATTGTAATCACTCAAATCTATGTTTCAGAAAACATAGATTGTCTGGATGTCTGGTAAGTGTGAAAGGTTACGTAATAAAGCGTAATTAACCATTAGTGCATTTCAAAGTATATCCTTAAAGATATCATTTTACTTTTTTTATTATTAGATTACCTTGTGGGAACGTGCGGACCTCACACAATTTTCCTCTCTCAAGACTCTATTCGAGAACTTGTAAATTTCAGATGAGGTTCCAACTAATTTTGCTGTGTTTTTTCCTCAGACAACCTCCGTTGAAGATGTTGGAGAACAACAGTTTATGATGTGGATTGTGGACACTTAGTGTCTAATCGGGAAATTGGACCAATTACAGTTTTAGTTTATAAATAAAAACCTTTCATAAACATTCTGAGTTTTTTTTTATCATTTCATCCATTTTCATGTATGTGCAAATTAATACACACAAGAAGACTGTCTAATCAAGTTCAAGTACTTTATTGTCATGTACTCCAAAGGGTGGTGTTCCTGGAAGACAGCAATTGAGGTCAAGGTAAAATGCAGCAGCAGGTTAAAATAAGAGTCCAGGTTTTGCCGTTTTTCCATTTGAATACTGTGAACCTTGCTGATGTGGCATCACAAAAACATCAAGTTTGGCTTTCTTGGATGCACATTCTTTTTTCTTCATTGATGACCGCTTTTTAAATATCCTCCATTTCTGAAAGAAAAGAGCACATGGTTTTACCTCCACAGACTTTACTTACAATACTTTCCATTATAGAGTTAATAAATAACTCAGCAGCTAAAGTTAACCTAACTGGGCATTTGAAACCAAACCAAAATGTAAGCCAAGTGCCCTGATAGATTAGCCTTAGGTGACCTTGAATAACAGGGCTATAGATTGCATAATGCCGGAGTTATGATTTAATAACATAATTACTCTGGGGCTGTAATGCTGCGATTGTCCTGGACTACCACTTAACAACAGTCCAGGATAAATGTCACTCTGTGGTGGTCCTGGATGAATGTGATGCTGTGGTGGTCCTGGATCAACACTTAATGACAGCACAGAATAACTGACTGATTGTCCAGGACAAACAATAAACAACAGTCCAGGATGTATGTGATGTTGTAGTGGTCCAGGATCAACACTTAATCACTTGCAGCTAATTTTAGCATAGCACATATAAGTTGCTAATGCTATCAACTTTGATTAAAACACACATTGCTAAGGTGTTTTGTCTGTAATGTTAGTTATGCAAAAAACGTCTACAAACTCACACAGGCTTAGCATGAACATTTTAGTAGTAAGCTACCTTTAGGCTAGTTCATACCACCATAAGTCTGCTAGCACATTAGCTGGTCATGCTAGGTAGCCTGTTTTCATAGGACTAAAGTGGTTAGGCTAATGACAGACATTCCATCTTGTTAAGAGATAGAACTGGACAGTGATATTTTATTTCTTATTAATATCACACTTGGTAGCTCAGCCCTTTTCAATTTAATAACTGCTAGCACACTAGCTGGTCATGCTAGGTAGCGTGTTTTCCATAGGATTAAAGTGGTTAGCCTAATGACTGACATTCCATCTTGTTAAGAGATAGAACTGGACCGTGATATTTTATTTCTTATAAATATCAATTTGGTAGATAACCCTTTCCAATTGAGTGAAACTGGCTGGTCGTTTTTTTTTATCTTTTTAGAATTTGCCATCAACTCTATAATGTTTTGACATCAAAAAGCAAAATCTTACCTGCCACTGATTGGTTGGTTAAACATGTTAATCCAGGGCAAACAACTTTGTTTTTTTTTCTTTTTGATTGATCCTGGACTGTTAATTGGTTGGTCATATCAGGGCAAACAACTTTGTCACTGGCATGGGAAAACATGGCAGAAAACATGAGATAGTTTTAGGGTGACGTTGTACCTTTATCGGTTCAGGCTAACAGCTCACATAATGTTCCAGACTGGGTGTCTCACAAAGTTAGAATCAAAATCTACATGTGGGAAATGAGATAAACTCTTTCAGCATTTGTGAGAGAAGTAAAGTACGAATTAAACATAAAAATATAAGGAATTATGCTTAAATGTAATTTTCCCATTACAGTCATCACATGGGTGAGGAGGAGCTGCAGCAATCCTACACTGTACATTTACTACTATGTACCAAGTAAACTGCTGATTATTCTTAAATTCACAACAGACAGCCAGTGAAGCAGAGAACAGTGACGGAATAAAAGACGACAGCAGATCGACACTCAGCTCTCATGGCTGCATTTCTGTTCCTGTTGTTCCTTCTGTCTGAAGCAGCTTCTGGTAAATATCATCTTTTATTGTGAGAAGATTCATGTAAATAAACTATAGGCCCAACTGGATGCTCCCGAAAGTCTGGCTGGGCTCGCTTTCTCGCTTGCATACAGAACATAGTGTACCTTTTTTTATTTATTATCGTTTTTCAGATTTGATCGTGGTATCAGTCCACCCTGGAGAGGATGCCATTCTGCCATGCAGGGCCGCTGACGTCTCCATCAGAGCTGTAGAGTGGACCAGACCTGACCTGGAGCCTCCAGAGTACGTCCTCTTCTACAGAGATGGACACTTGGACACAACCCACCTGCATCCATCCTATAAGGGCAGAGTGGACCTGGTGGACAGACATCTGAAGGATGGAGATGTGTCTTTAATTCTGACGAATGTGAGGAGTCAGGACAGAGGAACATACGAGTGTCGAGTAGCATCAGGTGGTTTCATACGTACAAAGAGAGCAATCCTTGACTCGGAGCCAATCAGAACCATCCAACTGCAGGTTACAGGTGAGTGAGTCTCTCTCCCTGTGTCTTTCTCTGTGGAGCTGAAGGGTGAAAACTACCACACTCTTCACTCATTTCCTGACTCGTATGTTTTTTTCATCTCCAGGTTCAAACAGTGGACGGGACAAGGATGAGAACTCCACTCATGTAGGCCTATACATTGGATTGGGAGTATTTTTTGCACTGCTTTTTTTAACTTGACAGTTAATGGTGGCCAGATGACTATTTCAGTTAGATTGGATTAGATTAGATCAGATTCAACTTTAATGTCACTGTGCAGAGTACAAGTACGAAGACAACAAAATGCAGTTTGCATTCAACCAGAAGTGCAAAAAGAGCAGAAAAGTGCAATGTGATATACTTATCATGACCCATGTCTACATTTACAACTCTGTATGACAAACATTGCCATTTACAACCAGTAAAAACCAATAATTATGAAGACAACCCCTGGATTACTAGAGAACTAGAAAATGCTTGTATAAAAAAGTTTGTTATCATTAAGTTTGTTGGAACCAAACAGTATGGGTAGACACTATCTTGTGGACAAAAGAGACAGAGAGATCGGGGCCTACATGTAATCCTGACAGCCTCTGCACCAAACTCCTAGAGGGAAAAGGTTCAACAAATGGCCGGAGCTCTGAATTCCCATTAGCTGGCGAAACCTAAACGCAGAATGGGGTCCAAGCCTATAAACATGCCTTCTTTCTTTGCCTTCTATTGCAACCCCAGTTGCTGCAGGGAGCAAGCAAGCGCTTGTGCGAAATAGTTCCATTTCCCGGAAAAGTGGACTATTTCTCTGTGTTCTGGAGGCACCATTGGATCCTGTGAAACAGGCATCAGTGTTTCAAAACTGCAGTAAGCCTTTTTTGTTATGGGCAGAGATATAGGACAGTGTACTTTATTAATGAGTTAAGTCTAATGTTGCCATTGTTTTGCCATTAGTCTGTGATCAGGACCGCCGTGTCCCAGTTGCTGTGAATGTATCATTTGATCACGATATATTGTTGAGATGTTGAATAATGTAGCTTTGTTAAACTGTAAATGCTACCATTGCTGTCTCCGTGGAGAAGTTAGATTATTGTCAGAACCTTGAAGATCAAGACTCCAAGTGCTCTTTGTTTCCCTCTCTAAGTGTGCTTTCTTTCTTTTTACACACACACACACACACATACATTTACACACGTGCGCCATTTTGAACAACTGCCCTCGCCAGCCGACATAGTCACATGAGAGCGTAACACAGCTTCACCACTGTGCTCCGTGGTGTGCTCTTTGTCTGTCACACATGCTTGAACAAGCTAGACAGCTAGCCCACAGCCACTGGGGGTTAAGTAGCCTGTTTTGGGGTATCTCTCTTGTCTGCACACGTTAGCTCGAACAGCTAACCGGCTAACTCCTAGCCGCCTGATGCTGCCACCAGTTCCACGATCCGCCATCTTGGATCTCTTGATATCGCTTGGCTTAAGTCTCGCAGTCACCTTCCCTTCTCCTCACACACCCACACACACAGACACATACACACACCCACAAAGGTTATACTTGTTAACGAAAACGAACGACATAACGAAAACTAGGTGGGAAAAAACATTGTTGTTAACTGAAATAAAAATAAAAATGAGGCATTACAAAATAATTAGAACTAAACAAAAATCTGTAATGTCTGTTTGCAAAAACTAACTAAAATAAAATAAAATGATCAAGTAAATGTCCTTAGTTTTTGTCTTTGTCAATGTGTCACATTGTCACATTTTATGTACTGGTGTTATTGTTGAATACATTGTGAATACATATTTCTAAAATTGAACGATGTATTTGTTGAGTGCTTATTACACAGTACTTTTTTCTGACCTTTTTGAATCTTGCCCCGATAAATAACATACGGGGCACATGGAAAGTGCTAAACAACATTATCAAAAAAGGTACTGGGAAATCAAATTATCCAGACCACTTTAATAAAAACAACCAATCACGAATAATAGACACAAAGGAAACTGCTATGACCATTTAGTGAATGTTGGCTATAATTTAGAAAAATAAATTGTTAATCCAGTAATACCAGAGGATATGAATGAAAATAGTATTACAATGAATTCAAATACCATGTTTTTGAGGAGAATTGAGGAAATAGAGTTAATTGATGTGGCAAATAAGTTCAAGAATAAGAATTCCACTGATAGTAATTGTATTGACATGGCTTTAGTTAAAAACATCGTGATTTTTCACGGTACACGGTACAAAGTCCTGCTATATACTCCATTGCAGTAGCTCCAGCTGATACTAGTGAAACAACAGCGTAGGCTAAAGCATGTGAAAATGTTCTAGTACAAATGCAAAATTAAAGTATAAACCTGAACTTGCTATATAATAGTTGCCCTTTAAACTCTGATTATTGTTGTAATTATTAAAAAAAGTACCTGATGCAGCCATATTTAAAAGGGAACTTGCAGGACGAGTCCATCAGTAAATAAAACGTTAAACTGTATTTATTATCTACAAAGTAGATTTACATGATGTTTGCAAAAGGAAATGTGGTTACAAAATTATGTGAATTATACAAAGGTAATGCATGTACTATTTAAAAAAATCTGATGTCAAATAACGAATAGAAACATGATGGAATGTGATAACTCACCTTTGATAACTTACAGAAACCATAATGTGCAAACAATCTTTGTGTTTTATTCTTCAGTGTATATTTTGAGAAAAATAAATATATTTTTACAATTGGATCCCCAAGTTGTGTTACTTTTACATATTAGTTGTTTTTATTTATATTGTCAGTGAACACTTTGTTCCCCAGACCTACAGTGCCACATTTATCACAACCCCACACAATGTTCTTCTATTTTCACTGTTGGGATAGTATATCCACAACGTTCCACTTCTGGGATTGCGCCAGATATCACTCATTTAACTTTCTTTGTGCTGGAATTCTAAACTCCGGTGGATTTATGAGGACTATGGTTAACTGTTCCTAAGATCTCTGCAGGGTAAATCCAGACAGCTAGCTAGACTTTCTGTCCAATCTGAGTTTTCTGTTGCACGACTAAACGTACACATATTCCACCAAAACAAGTTCCTTCCTGAGGTTGTTTTGCAAATGCACCATGGCTCCGTCCGGCGCTTAGCACCACCCAAGACGATTGTGATTGGTTTAAAGAAATGCTATTAAACCAGAGCACGTTCATCTCCCATCCTGGAATGCTGTGTGGACTAGCCGGACCCTCCTCCCCAGCGCTGTGGAGGAGGGTCTGATCCACAAAATCACCACAAACCACTAATAGGGACTGAATTTATATCAATCAAACCATTTTTAAATGTTTAAGTATATTTCACATACACTTAATGTTTGTTATAAAGAAGGATCCCCTCATTTAAAGAGCTTAGCTATGTTTCACTAACATTCATGACTTTGATCATTATTTCACAGTCCAGAACATGACTTCATAGTCTTCCAGATTTTAATTGATTAATGAAGCATGCATTGTTTAATGTTATACTTGGGTTGTCAAAGATATATGGCTGAATCTCTCTGATGTTTCCTCTAATGGACAAATCAGACCAGATGCAAAACTACCACTGCTGATGGCGGAGCTCCGTGTCCGGCTCACACTGCTCTTTTCACCGTTTATCATCCATCCAAATACCCAGATACTTGTAGCTGAAAACCTTTTCAATTTGTGTCCCATCAAAAGTGGTGATGGCCCTTTCAGTTATTACAGTAGACATACAAGTTTACAGAAAAGACTAGGATCCAATTTGTCAGCCCCAGTGGACTTCCTTGGATCAATGTCACAGAGAGCATTGAGCACTTCATGTCTTGAGAAGGGTGTAAAGGAGAAACTGCATCCCAGGATCCCCTGGCATACTAAATGACTTGTCACTTAATGGAACAATTAAGGGTGAATTCTGGAATAATTGGCCGGCAGTAACAAAGTGTTTATTAAAGATATTGCATAAGTCCTTCTCATTAGAGACAGTGACAGAATCCTAAGTACTCTGATTGGGTAAGCATGAGGAATGGCTATGAGATAGAGACTTAATGGCCCAATCCCAAAGTGAGCCCTGAGGATTTAAGGACTAAAGACTCACAGACTTAATTTATTTCAGGTGCTAAGTGAGTGTGTGAGGCCACATGGGCTCAGATAGGTATAAATGGGATTGGGACAGCACTTCACGAGATAACATGTTACCTTGGCGACATTTACTAACAAAGATGTTGCTGACACTTGCCGGTTTGGGAATTTTCATTTTAAGTTTGTTGCTTTCCACACGGCCAAGGCAGGCTTCTAAAATACAAGTTCAGACTTTTGTTAAACTGTATAGATTTTTGTGTGACTTGTCTAAAAAGAAGTCACAAGTTTCATTTTGTGTTATTCTGCAAAAGCAGAGGTGCAATACATGCATATATTTGAAGCTAACATGATGTATTTAATGGAAAAAAAAGATTGTAGACATACAGAAGCACAGCTAGCTTTTAGTCTGAGACTGAAAGGGTTAATACAACATGTAGCCATGTATCTGTGGTGACCAGATACATTCTACAGTTGTTTTGCTGCTGCAGAGCATTGTGGGAGTGTTTTGAGTTGGATCACTGAGCATGCTCAGTGTGGAGCTGTTAGAGACAAATCATTTACACCAGAGTGGCAGAGTGAGAGTGATCAATTGTTGAGTGTTTGTAAGGTCAGTGATTGAGTGTTTCCTGCAAGGACCGTAGAGATGCAGTACTGACAGAACACCACCAGGTGGCAGACCATTGAAAGGATAAAAGCCCATGATGTCAGGAGTGGATCAGGACCAAGTCATTGTCAGTGGAAGTCCCGGGACTTGTTGGTGAGGCCGGCTGCAGTTAGGATTTATCTGTATTTGTAGCGAGAGATTTTGGTCCCGATGGGCCGCAGACTCCTGCCAGAGGGGAGGGGTTTAAAAAGTTTGTGTTCATGGTGGGAGGCAACAATCTTTCCAGCTTCTGATTGTCACCCGGCTGTGCCAGCAGTGGCTCTTCATAAAAAAGAAGTGCAATTTCTCTGGAAAACAAAATGCAAAGAGATTACATTACTGCAGGTACTGCCACCAGTTTTGTTAGTATATCTACTGCGGTTTGCAGTAACAGTAATACTGCAAAATGTGTAATATAAATAATTCATACTTTTGCTGTGGTAGTTCTTATGGACTTAATGGCTGCAGTTTTGTAGACCTGATCTGAACAATGAAAGAGCAAATTTAGATGGGGGACATTTTCTGACACTTAAAACTGGACGACTGCAAAGCTGCTTGCTACGGTTACTACAAGGTGTGGACATTTTCCCCACAAGGTACACAACAGACAAACACGTCACTGCCAGCTAGAGCAGAGGCTAAAGTGAGAAACCTCACCAGCGTCAGATCACAGTTCACTGGAATCAACAGGAGGAAGTTGCTGCTGTTGTTTTTACGAACAGAGTGGAAAAATAAGTAGACAATTATAAGTCATATTAAAGGTCAGTTTGTGATGCAGAAAAAGAAAGTATCTTTGGTCTGCTGAGTCTGTCTCCTCTTTTATGTGCAAATGTAAACCTTACTTTGAGACAGGATGGACATTCCTATTCTTTGTTTAGTTTCTAAAGTCAGCTCTGTGCTTTGCTATGGTTTTTAGACACAAAGCAACCAGCCAACAGTTTGCATGGCTGTGGTAAAGATGCATGGCCAAAGGAAAAGAAGGAGAAACAAATTGTTTTAAACTTCATGAAAGACTTGGACATCAACAGGTTTCAATCAGGCCTTTTCAAGAAGGTGGTTGAAGGGATGAAAAGAGGGAGGCTGTTTTCATATGCTCTTACAAATCTGCCACCAGTGGAAAACTTTTGCACAGCTGCATGTAAACAGGAATAATCACTTTCATTAGTCAAGGAAACATCTTAGTCAAAATATTGTCTTTTTCAGAATAAGGGCAAAACCCAGAATATGTTGTGCAGGTAAACATAGTCAATGTTGCAATGGCTGACATGTTCCTTCATCACCACCAACTTTTAATCTTGTTGTACATGTGTATGATGACAATAAAAGGAATTCTATTACATCGACACACATTGTACTTTATTCTGATTTCCACACACACCATTCTGTGGGCACAAAAACTCACTAGAGCTTTAATCAGGATTGATATGCCACTGAAAATATTCCCTAACAAAGTCTCTATTTCCTCCTGTTTGTTTGATAGAAACTACAGTGAGCAGCTCAACTATTCTGTGTTCTCTTCTAGCCGAGGTTTCTAGCTGATGGAGACAAAAAAAAAAAAAGGGTGAGGCTCTTTGCACCCCTGGTACAATTAGCAGTGTATGCTATTTGCACCCCTGGTACAATTAGCAGTGTATGCTATTTGTACCCCTGGTACAATTAGCAGTATGCTATTTGTACCTTGGTGCAATTAGAAGTGTATGCTATTTGCACCCCTGGTACAATTAGCAGTGTATGCTATTTGTACCCTGGTGCAATTAGAAATGAATGCTATTAGTACCCCGCCGGTGCACACAGCAATGTGTTCTATTAATACCCCGTCTGGTACAAATATCAATGTATGCTATAGGACCCCTGTGCATTTACAGTACCTTGGCATATATTTACACACAGTTATCCATACTACTCATGTATTACACCTTTTTGGAATATTATCGCCCTGACATTCTTACCCTAACCATAACCAATCCCACTCCTCTTGCCTAAACCTAACCAAACCAACCAGAGCAGGCATATTCATGAGTCTTCCCCTACCACCCTGCGTTTGCGGGTCCTGACTTGCGCAATTGCATGCAAATTATCCAATCCAAATTTAAATAAGATCACCACACAGGGGAGTCTAACTCCAAACTCCCATACCATAGGTAAGCATACTAACCACCCACCTAGCAGTTCCTTCAGGATATTGAACAACTGTTTACCACTTGGTTTCTTCAAGCCTTGGTTGCTAGGTAACCATACTGTATACAAAAAAATAGATACTAACTAACAAACCAACGGTTGTATGCTTTCACTGAAGACAGAAAGCGCAACTGTAGTATCCATTTTCCGCTAGAAATTCAATTGTTATAAACTTTAGAGACAAAACTCCCCTTATATGCCAGTTTCTGCCGTCATGGAAGATGAACGTCCGCCATGATTTCGGTGCACGCGAGCAACGTTTTTTTTGTTGTTACGTCACAGGGTGTAAATAGCTCAGGTGTGTGTCAGGCTATTCGTACCGGGGATGCTAATAGACACTCCGAAATATAAAAGAGCAGCTGTACCTGTCGTCCTGTTTGATTTGATGTCATTGATCACTATTTGTCAATTACTGACATCTTCTGTTGTTGTCACTGCCGAGTAAACTGCAGCTGGGTCACTTCCTGGGAAATAGAATGAATACACATGACGTTAGTGCCGGTACTACAACTGATAATCCTAACCCTAAAATCACAAACACATGTACTTAAACTCAAACCACAATCTTTTACTAAACCTAACCAATTACCGTGACATACGTTTTGCATGAATGCACAGCAGGACTCCTAGAGCATTAAAAATGTATGCCGTTAGTAAGTAAGTAAGTAAGTAGTCAAACTTATTTACAGAGCGCTTATCCCAGATAATAATCATGAAGTGCTTTTGTGCCCTGGAGCCCTAATGTTTTCTTGCCCTGGATTAGGGTGGCACCTAAATCATGGTTGAAGCTGTCACTGTGGTCCTGCTAGGCGCACTGCTATGCCCTGCAGTGCCCTGCTATATCATGCTATGCCCTGCTATGCCATGAACTACTGCAACTGCTATTTCTAGTCACTGATCCATTAATTACCATATTGTGACTATTATTGCCACTGTTCATCACACCCCCAACCAGCACGTCAGACAACCGCCCACCAAGAGCCTGGGTCTGTCCAAGGTTTCTGCCTAAAAGGGAGTTTTTCCTCGCCACTGTCACACTAAATGCTTGCTCTTGGGGGAATTACTGGAATTGTTGAGTCTTTGTAAATTATAGAGTGTGGTCTAGACCTACTCTATCTATAAAGTTTCGAGCTAACTCTCGTTATGATGTGATACTATAAATGAATGGAACAGATAATATAACTATGACTAATAATAAAGTAGTAGTGGTAGGCGTTGAGCAGGACCACAGCAGCAGCTGCAACCACAATCCAGGTGCCACCACAATCCAAGAAAATCTGCAAGGAAAGAAAGCCTAACTACTCAGCCGAAGAAGCTTATTTAGTGTGAAAGCTCAGCAGTTTGTGGCTAAAATGCCCTGCACACAGTCGGTCGTGTGGAGGAAGGGTGTGGGGTGTCTACCATGAAATGCTAGAGAGTTGAGGAGTTTCTTGAAGTCCTGTTTTTAGTCTAGAGGTGGCTGTGCCTAAGAGGGTAGGTATATCAATCAGAATGTCAGAGGTTCAATCCCTGGATCCTGCAGTCTAAAAACTGCACTAACAACTGGAATATTTAAAAAAAAAATTCTGTTTTCCCAAAACATCCTCTGAAAGTCTAAAACGTAGTCCTCACAACAATATAAAAACAAGAACCCACACACACACTCGCTGATAATAAGTGAAAATCAATAAAAATTCTTTACCTCTGCTTTGCCTGATTGGCTGTTGCAGGTTATGTGATATTTTCACATCAGTGTATGTGACCTCGTCTGTGTTGTCATCATCTCGAGCTTCAGTGGCTGACATGAACAAAAGTTAACACATTTCAATCAATTTATTCATGAAAGAGACATGGTTAAAGATGAGTAGGTAAGCAGGATTTTGTGATACAATCAAAAGCTCCAGAGCATGCTAAAGACACCCTGGGTTGGGCATGTTTAGTCAACAACAGAAAAGTTATTCCTGAGAATCCAAATATTCATATTTGACTTAAAGAAACAGTTTGTAATTAGAGTTGAAAATGTATTTGAACGCTTAGTCCAATTCTGAATTATTAATAGAAAATATCAACAGCGAAATGTGATTTTTTAATGTGAACTGCAGTATAATTTGTCTTTTTGGTAGTAATCTAACCTTCAGGTTTTCTTTGGCTGCATCGTCTCACCAGGAGAACCAGTAGAACCAGCACAATCGGAACACCGACTGAAACGGACCACAACACTGAGGCAGGATATGAGGAATCATGAATAAAGGGGGATGTGGGAGGACTTGTAGTCTTGGGTTTCCCTTAAATGAACAAAATATATAATTAAAAGCATAGAATTAAAAATAAGTACATAACACGTTCAGTCATTTAGTGTTGCTATTTTTCAGAATGCAAAGAAATATATATATATATATATATATATATATATATATATATATATATATATATATAGTATGTGGATGTATAGTCCAGGATGAAGGTTAGTGCTAGATATACATGTGCAGATGTGTGAAGCATATGAAGTCATGAGCTTGATGCTCTTTATTAGACTTTAAACTGAAATGTTTATTATTTGTGTTCCAGGTATATACAGTAATTCCTAAAATTAGGCTTAATAATGTGATAATGTCTAGAGTTAAACACAAATCTACATGTGACAGAAAGAGGCACACAACTGAATTCATATGGTTTAAGTAGAGGTGAAAAGATCAAATATCACATCTGTGTTAGTTAAATGATGACCTTTAACTTCATCACCTGTGACAGAGACCCAGCTGGGTGGAGACTCTCCAACACTGCTGATGAGACACTTGTAGAGGCCTTCATCAGACCTGGAAACATGGTGGATGGTCATGTGACCTGCAGGCTCAGTCCTGATGAAGGAGTCATCTTTATAGAAACCAGCTGGGAGGTTGGAGGACCTCTTTGTTCTACAGGTCAGAGTGAGGTCTTCTCCCTCCATCACAGGGAGGACAGGTCTCTGCAGGATCACTGGTCCACCTCAACACAGAGACAAACTACAGCATGTCATCCATTCACACACAGCTTCATCAATACTGACTCCACAGTCTGATCTTACCAGTGACAGTGATGGTGATGCTGTTACTGGTTGCTCCCTCTCTGGACTCACACCAGTAAACTCCACTAAACCATGGGGCCATTCTGCTGATGTTACAGATAGAACCAGCAGGTCTTCCCCAGCCATCTCCACACTGAGTCCTGGTTTCTCCGGATGTGTTCCTCCTCAGAGTCCATCCAGCAGAGCTGTCGTCCTCCTCACAGCTCAGAGAGACAGACTGTCCTTTAAACATCTGAGAACTGCTGGGACTCACAGTCAGAGAGGCTGGAGGGGGGAGAAAGATGCAATTATATATGATGATTTGCAAACTTACAACCATTATTTTGTCCAAATTCCTCATATTCCCCATTTCACTGTTCAATGCACTGCGGTTTCCCTCCTCAAACACTGTCCAAAACCTTTCTATCAGGGAGTGAATCACTCCTCACATGTGATAGACAAAGTTTACTGACCTTGGTTTGTTGTGCAGCTCAGCAGTGAGATCACAACTGCAGAAAAAAGTAACCTCATAGTTAGTTTAATCAACAACAAGACATCAAAACAGAAAAACGGCATTGAAAAACAACATTGTTTTTGACATGAGCGCATGAGCGCATTGACAAGAGATAGCTATGGGGGGAAAACAATAATTAATGAAGTTCATACTCTTGTCTTAGCTGTATACAATCTCTTGATGGTGTTGGATTCCGTCTTTGCCTACATCAGTCACTCCATGCAGACATGTTTAAGAACTAATCTTTTGGAGACAATCATTCATTTTAACTTACCCAGCAGCAGCTGTAGAGACGATTCCTCCATTTGAAAAGTTGGTCATCTGAGATCAGCACATTAACATCTAACCAGTCACACCGAGAAAAGCCCACCTGTTTCCTCTTGACGAGTCACCCTTGAGGTTTTTCTTGCAGGAAACCAACACAGACACACCTCTGAACGCAATAAGGCGGATTCACAACTAGACCTTATGTCGTGTAGCCACGGTAACAGTTACTAGGGTGACAGCCGTCCCTTTATGCTGTGTGTCAGCTATAGGGCCAACAGACCTCTGTGTATACGTAGGAAGCACCTCTAGCTTTGTTTGATTACTTTATAGTACTTGATGGTATTTTAATATTACATTTAAGTCTTTTGTTAGACCTAGGGATTTTAATGGCTATTTGGTATTTCATTTAGGTTTTGCATGTTTATGGAGCAATTGTTAAATATGCTGATATGCAGGGTGCAATTTGTGAAGAAAGCAGGGGAGTGGGCGGGGTGGATGTTAAAATAAGACATGCAAGAATTAAATCCCCCCCTTCCAATACCACCATGGAACTTCAATATCCAACCAAAATATAAAATACAGCGCTTTCAAGCCGGAGAGCGGAGTTCACTTCACAGAGGACACAAAATACTTTCACCCAGGAAACGCTTGTTTGTTCCTCGGGAGTGCTTTAATTCAAACCACCATCTTTTTCCTAACCTTAAGTCGTTCTGGTGCCTAAACTTAACTGTCATCACTGCATGACGCTCACTTTTTCTGTCTAAACTTCCTGGCTTCCTGTGCCTCAAAGAATAGACTTCAAAATGTTTTTGCTGGTTTATAAATCCTTAAATGGCTTAGGGCCAAATATATATTTCTGATTTGTTATTCCACTATGAACCACCCAGACCTCTCAGGTCATCTGGGACAGGTCTACTTGTTGTCCCCAGAGTCAGAACCAAGCAGGGAGAAGCAGCGTTCAGTTTTTATGCTCCACATATCTGGAACAAACTCCCAGAAAGCTGCAGGTCTGCTGCGACTCTCAGCTCGTTTAAATTAAGACCTTTCTTTTTGATGTTGCCTATTCTTAATTTCTTAATCTGTCTTGTATTTTATCTTGTATTATATTTGTATTCGTCAATATTTTTATTTATTTTTGAATTTCCTATTTGTTAATGTTTGTGCAAAGCCCTTTGAGTTGCCCTGTGAAATGTGCTATATAAATAAAGTTGCCTTGCCTTGCCTTGTAGCGGCTAAATACAACCAGCGGCTGCTGCTCTTTTATTGTTCTATATTCACGTTACAGCGCTTTACTTTAAAAAAACACTTCTATTTTAGGTGTATAATATATGGTCCAGGCTATTGGTGAAGTAGCATTGATCACTTTGAGGAGGGGATACATTTTGTGATCACGAGCGATAAAAATAATTCAGCAGAGGCAGGGATATGTAGACCAGAAAGGGGAAAATCTATTATAATGTAATATAGAAAACAGAGTAAATATTGTATAGTTTGAAAGTAAATACATATAAAGCCAAGAAAATATGAAAACCATGCTGTAATAGATAATATATGAAAGAAATATCACATCAGTCAGTATGACAGATAAAAACTTTCCACTACAATGTGCAGTGTAGACAGCTGGTTGAGTGTTGAGTATTTCTGAGTTCAGCAGACGTGGACTGTAGAGAGGTTCATCTGTTCAAAATGTGGAGGGGAAACCACTGTGTCTTTTTTCAATCAGACACTTTATAAAGTTTTAAATTTTATAATCAACTTCGGGACTCAGTGCCCAGTTTATTAGGTATTTGCTTTTGTTTTTTAATGGATTTTTTTGATGACAGTACATGTAACACTGCACAGCAGAAATAACATAAATTAAAAAAACACATAGGAAACAAAAACCGCACAACAAGAAGTTCAGATAATACAATCAACATGCTGCTCTTTCTTTATTGGTCATAAAAAGTGAAACATTGATATTAAGTTACATGCTAACTGGTACTTTGTGACAATTTCTTTAAACAAACTGTACTGCCATGTAAACAAATGTGTTTCTGTTCGTGGTGCAGCTTCCAGACTTAGTTTGTTTCACTTTCTGTACCCTAAACAGGGTTTGGACAGAGTACCAACCCCTGGAGTACTTGATATCATGTCCTAATGTAGTCCGCACCAACCAGCATACCGAAAGTGTGCACTAAATATAGTTCAGCGTGTAAAAACAGATCAAGTGTGGCAGAGGGAAAGACAACTGCAAAACGACATTCGTAAAGCTCTCATGGCTCCATTTATCATCCTGTTGTTCCTTCTGTCTGAAGCAGCTTCTAGTAAATATCAGCTTTTATTGTGAAAAGATGCATGCAGACATGAAATGTTTCTGACCAGTGTTAGAAAGATAGAAAGATGTCATGATGTCAAGTTTTACTTTGATAATTTGTTGTTGTTGTTGTTTATTCTTGATTATAATTGTTTTTCAGAACCACATGTGCTAACAGTGCACCCTGGAGATGATGTCACTCTGCCATGTCAGGCGGCAGATGTCCCCATCAGCGTTGTAGAGTGGAGCAGACCTGACCTGGAGCCAGAGTACGTCCTCTTAAACATCGATGGACACCTGCAAACAAAGCAACACAATCCATCCTTTAAGGACAGGGTGGAGCTGGTGGACAGAGAGCTGAAGGACGGAGACGTGTCTTTAATTCTGAAGAATGTGAACAGCTACGACAGTGGAATATACGAGTGTCGAGCTGCATCACTTGGTTTAAGACGTAAAAAGAGAGCCTTCCTCGACTCTGAGCCAATCAGAACCATCCGAATCATCCGTCTGCAGGTTCCAGAGCCAGCAGGTGAGTGAGTCTCTCTCAGTGAGTGTTTCTGAGTATCAGGTTGTAGCTGCAGTTTCTAACATCAGAGAGGATGAAGGCTGCTCCTCCACACATTTCCTGACTCGTGTTTTTATCATGTTCAGGACATCCCATAGATGAAAACACAATGATTGATGGAAACTTCCCTCGTGGTTATATTGGATTTGACCGCCCGCTGCTGACGAATCAGGAGCCAATCAGTTCATCTGACAAGTCTCAGAGCTCTTTACACCTGATTGTTTTCTCATGTGTTGTATATACAACTTATTTCTTTCTGGGGCTGTGAGGACATGTGTAAATCTGCTATTTGATCTGTGCAAAAAAATATCTTCAAATCAGGATTAATAAAGAGATCTTCAATTAGTTGTTTGTGTCAGATCAGGTTATTTGCACATTTTATATCATGTTTATTTAGTATTTTTGTTTTCTGTTCAATCATTTAAAGGGTTCATGGCCTCTGCTAAGATAGCTATTTTTCCAGCTAATGATATAAACTAGATATAAAAAGCAGGCGATTAAAGTCCGTTAATAAATCAGACTTTAAACTGCATTCATTATCTCCTAAGTAGAATGACATGTTTGCAAAAGGTCATGTGGTTATGAAATAATGTGAATAATACAAAGGCCATGTACGTACTGTTTAAAGTAGATAAACCAACGTGTGTAATGTGATATAATAATGAACAGAACATGATAGAATTTGATAACTCACCTATAATAACCTACACACACCATAATGAGCCTAAGATGCTTTGAGTTTTACTCTTCAGTGTATCTTTGTAAGAAAAATACTTTATTTTGTTACATTTGGATCCTCAAGTTGTTTTTTGTCATTGTTTTTACTTTGAACACAGCTAAAGCAGCTCAACATATCTAACCTTAGATTTTCATCAGAATTCGTATGAAAGTACTAGAAGAGTCTACTCATTACAGTTATTTTACTGCCAACACTCATACCAATCTCCAAAATCTCTATCACAGTTTATATTGTTTGTATTGTTTAAATTCAAGTGTAAGACATATTGTCTCATACATTTCTGGACAGTTTTAAAGTCAATGCTAATAAAGCTAGCAATGTTTCCAAATAATTTCATTTGATCCATCAATGGATTAGAAGTTCTGTAAATTATAATTAAACCATATCAACTGATCTAATCACACTGAAAAGGTGATTTTACAGTGGAATGGATGCAGTAAACATGCATTCAACAACTTGAAAAAACACTTTAACAGATTCAAGTTTACTGGAAAAAGATGATCATTTAGGTTTCTAAGGTCAAACTGCTTGTGACGATTGTTTATGTGAAGGAATAGAAGTGTGTCTTTACAGTGTGTATGACATATAAAACAGTAGGTATTTGCTGGCTTTTGAATTCATGTCCTCAATAAAACTGAAACTGAGAAAGGAAGTCTGAGTTGGTCCTGTAATCAGTGTCGATGTGTAATATTGAGAAGGGGAAGCATGTTGGCTCAAAGCTCATTTTAATCTTTCACCATCTCAATCTGAGTCAGGGTATGGTTTCAGTTTGGCATGTGATTTAGTGGCCATTTAGTTCGCACCGTATGTAGCCAACTTCATGGAGGGGGGGGGTGAGGCGGAGGTTGAGTCGTTCTTCGCAACCCCCCCGCGCCAGCACCCCGCACCCCCTGCTGAAAGTGACTTCCCGCGCCTCTGGGTGTAAGGATGTTTCAGAGGAATGTCTAACTAGTATTAGATTTGAATGTTTATGTTAAAACAAAGGCCCAGGGGCCTAAAAAGTCATGGCCCCCCCTGGCCTTCATCTGCAAAATATCTGACTATGTGTATCAGCTACGAGGAAACAGGCTCTTTGATATGAGAGAAGTGAAGTTATGATCAGCTTGGGGAAAAAAATTGCAATGAGAAAAGATGCTCATCATTTTATTTTACTAGATCCAAAGAAATTAAAAACTTGACATCTAAACAAGTCAAACTATGACACACAGAGTTAGGGATAAGGTTACCTAGTTTAAGTCAAACTACAACATGTGGAGTGAACTGTTCTGAGTCCTCCACTGCTGTTGATCTACAGGGCCCAGTTTTTTCAAAAAATGTAATCTGGATCAAATAGATCCGGATTTGGAAATCCAATGTTTTGCCATTCAGGATTACCTGATCCATCTTACTTTTATGCCAGTTTTTTAAAGGAACATTAGATTGGATCACAAACATTGTGATCCAAATACCAAATTTCAGGATTACTAAATCGTGTTTACCAGAACCTTAAATAGAACCAACAGTGTAGCCTACTGGTTTAGCAAAGAACAATAGGTAGGCAAAATACCGGCAGCCACAAATAGCCATTGGTTGTTTCAATTTTTAAGAAACAGAAACTGTAATAAACAAACATTTTACATTCTTTATTTTGTTATAATGTTAAATTAAAAAAACAAAAACAACATTGTCCAATTGTCAAAAATCATTAGATCATTAATATATGCTTCAAATATGAAGAAATTTAGATATAAATCAGTAAACATTGATTTTGCGATCATTCACTTAAAAAAAAACTCTGATTTTATGTGGTTCGAAAAATCACAACTGACTCCCCTCTTCTGATAGAATCAGGATAATCTGAGTTCAAAGTTTTGAAAAAACCCAAAGGGCAGGTCTGATCCAGGTCACATTTATAATCGGATTAGTTAGTTAGTTCGGAATCCCTCTTTTGCTTTTGAAAAACCCATTTTCAAGATTTGATCCAATCTGTGATCTGAAATCCCACTGGATTACTTTTGAAAAACTGGGCCCAGAGGACTCTAAACATTTGAGCTTCTTTTCAGATCAGTTCAGAAGTGATGCTCTGTTGTGACAGCAATGATGGCATCATCCAATCCCTCCTCAGCCTGGGTGGGTGGGATCGTGACCACGGAGATGGGCAGGTCATTCCCTAGAGTCAGCGCAGGTTAGAACAATAAACTCTGTTAATCTGTTGATGACAACTGTCAGTAATCTACACCAGAGAGGTAATATGAGTTTGATTGATTTTAAGGTCAGGGAATGATTCAGAGTGTTACCTGTGTCTTGATATAAAGACACCATGATGAAAGTCGAGATGCAGTACGGACAGAACACCACCAGGTGGATGACTAGTCTTAACACAAGGTGGAGGTGGTCTGAGGCCGAGGGCAGAGCTGCAGAGGTTGCTGGGCCTGAGGTCTTTGGTTTCCCTGTAGAGAGAATCAGCTGTCAGGTGAATATCTGGATGAATGAACTCCTGAAATCAAAGGTAACCTCCTCACCTGTGACAGAGACCCAGCTGGATGGAGACTCTCCAACACTGCTGATGTTGCACTTGTAGAGGCCTTCATCAGACCTGGAAACATGGTGGATGGTCATGTGACCTGCAGACTCAGTCCTGATGAAGGAGTCATCTTTATAGAAACCAGCTGGGAGGTTGGAGGACCTCTCTGTTTTACAGGTCAGAGTGAGGTCTTCTCCCTCCATCACAGGGAGGACAGGACTCTGCAGGATCACTGGTCCACCTCAACACAGAGACAAACTACAGCATGTCATCCATTCACACACAGCTTCATCAACACTGACTCCACAGTCTGATCTTACCAGTGACAGTGATGGTGATGCTGTTACTGGTTGCTCCCTCTCTGGACTCACACCAGTAAACTCCACCGTCCCACTGAACCATGTAGCCAATTTCACAGGAGGAACCGGAAGGACTTCCCCAGCCATCTCCACACCGTGTCCCGGTGTCTCTAGTTGTGTTCCTCCTCAGAGTCCATCCAGCAGAGCTGTCGTCGTCCTCACAGCTCAGAGAGACAGACTGTCCTTTAAACAGCTGAGAGCTGCTGGGACTCACAGTCAGAGAGGCTGGAAAGAAAGAGGAAGTGGTAGTTAAAAAAAATTGTTTTGTAATCTTGTCCTTGTTTTTAGTACTTTTGTTTCAAGTCAACTTAGCACTTCATTTAAATATGAACTGATGTTGTGTATTGTCCCAAACAGGTCTCTCTTAAAGGAACACGCCAACTTATTGGGACATTAGCTTATTCACCGTATTCCCTAGAGTTAGACAAATCGATACATACCCTTCTCATCTCCGTGCGTTCTGTAACTCTGTCTGACCAATATATTAACCTCACTGTGTGTAATGTTTTTTTTTTTTCATCTTTATCTTTATCGTTTTCTACTTTTGTCCACGACAAGTATCTCTACATTGAAGCTACTCAGAGTTTCAAATGGATGTGGTTAACCATATCTGGTATTCTGGGGTAGTTTCTGTATGTGAATGAGTGCGTAGGAGCCTGCGGAAGTAGATGTACAGAAGGAGAGATGTATCATTGTTAATGTACAGGTTTGATAAATACCCAACTTTTTGTTCGTACAAACGGTTGACAACTTGTTGTACACATGCTTTAATTAATGAGGCTTCTGGCTTCTCAATGATAAACTGCTCAAAAACCTCTATTGGAACACTCACAATAAACCCCTACACATTCTAAAAGTACTCTAAATATGACCTTTTCCATCTAAAAAAAAAAGTTTACTGACCTTGGTTTGTTGGGCAGCTCAGCAGTGAGGTCAGAACTAAAGAGATAAGACATTCAGGTTAGTTCCAGTTTTGTTCAGTTCAATGTTTAAATAATAAATAAAAAGAACACACATTAAAACAGGCTTTACAATCATTACTTTCAAAATGGCACTCATAATTTCAACGTTTTGGCAGCATTTTGTAAGCCAAACATGGCTGTAAAATCCAGACTATAGATTTCTCAGTTTTCGTTGTATTTCTTTCAGCTGATGTTTTAAGAAACAAACAAAGCGTTTACTTACAGAGCAGCCAGAGTAGAGTTGTGTCCTCCATCCTGACAGTTGGCGAAATGATGTCTACACTTTTTTCACTTCATAGTCATAGTACATCAAGTAAACCCTCCTTCCTCTGCGCCTGGCAGTGTCATTTCTGAGAAGCCACCTTGGCCAAAGTTGAATACTTTAGTTGCACATGCAAGCATTCTGTCATGCAGGCAATATAAGCATATACATACATACATACACACTCATGCATCTGTCATAACATGAAAATGTGTACTAGTATGAGAGTATGTGTGCATAAGTATGTAATGTAACTAAAGAATATATGTATATGCATTGAAGTACTCAATTTGGCCAAGGCAGCTTCTTATAACCTTGGAAAAAACTGTAGGTGTAGTTCGGAGGAAGTGAGAAGAGACAGACATAAATAGACTGGGTAGCTGCACACTATGAAAGTACACACCAATAATCAACCAGAGGCCTGTACTGCAAATTAAGATCAACATGCCCTGCATTTCTTTCAGTTACCCGGATTCACCAAACCTAACAACCGCGGTCCCGCATAACCTGTGTCACGACAGTGGTTAACAACTAGTTCAATCAACCCAGGGTTTCCCAATCCAGCAACACGCACGTTCACGTAAAAGAGGTGGTGTTTGCTATATATATCTAATCACAAACATCTACCAGAGCCGCATATTTCACATAAGAAGAGCAAACTATAATTCTACATAAATATGAAGAACACAGACACGGTTTAACAGGCAAAGGCAATACAGTCGCTGCCTCCTAAAACAGGAAGGAAAGCACTTCCCCATCAGTCAGGACCAAGATCTGACCATAATTACACTTGTGCTTTCCATAAAATGTCGTTGCTTGAGCCTATTATATTATCAGTTGTAACCCTGGCAGTGGCAAGTGATTGTGAGAGAAAATAAAAAATATAAAAACATAATTAAAACCGTGTGCATTGGCAACATACGGCTCAAGAAGCCATCCGCTGAGAATCCACATCTTTCATAAAGATACCCATCAAGGGACCACAATGGAAATAATCCCCAGGGCTTTATTTTGTTATCCTGACTTTGTTTTTTTATGTATGGTGCATTTCGTATTTTATAACGAAATGGTCAAATAAAATCAATCAATCAATCAGGGAATGTTAACGAGGTTGTCGGTCTCTAAATGCAATGTTAAGCCTGGTTCACACGGCAGGATAATTGTGCCGATTTTAGCCCCGATTTACCCCTTCTGACAATCTTAAGGATGCTCCGATTATCGTAACATAATCTGATCAGATATTCCTGCCGTGTGTGGTGTCCCCCGGGGACAAACGAGCAAGCAATTATTTCTTATTATTATTCTTATTATTTATTATTTCAACGGTTATTAATCTGTGTAGTACGTAACGACATTTCTATGAGAAAAAACAACAACTCACCTCCATATCATGATGTAGCAAGTATAGTCCATGCTCGCGTTGTCTCCACTTCTTTGACAATCGCCTTTTCTTTTGATAACGTTTTTTTTTTTCTCGGTTAAAAACAAACTACAAACTATCGCCATCGCGGACGAAGATGTCCGCCATGATTCACAAGGTACGGGTGTTTTTACAGGATGGCGCTCTGAGCGGAGAGCTACGTGACATATGCCACTACATTGCTGAGGACTGGCGGTTAAATCGTCTGTCGTACAAACAGAGCACGCCAGGCAGACACAAAGCTGACAACCTCACAGATGGATGCCGTGGAGATGGGCTCATACATAGGCCACACGCAGCGGAGCACTGTGGACTTGTGTCGGTCGCACGGACACGCAAGGACTTCCAGAAAAGAGGCTCTGCATGTGTCTATGACAACGCACGGACCATCGTGGCTGCGCGACCAGTACCACAAGTAGATATGGACATTACACATTAACACTGTGTAACGCCGATGACCTGCCGATGTGCATTCAACCCGCGCTGGACTCGTTCATAATGAATCAGCCATCCCTCTGTGAGGAGAGAATCTGCAGTGGAGTTCAGACACTTCAATGATAAACCAGAGATTGGCTTCATGGTCAAAGATAGCTTTTGTAGAATTAACTTCAGTCTTACGCCGGCTTTTAAAAGTAACGAGTAAAGTAAAAAGTTACTTTCCATAGGGGGTAACTAAGTAAAGTAAAGGATTACTTTTTTAACCTGTAAAATACGGTTGAAATTTCATGCTTTTTGGTTTTAGCGACATACCCAAATTAAAAGTGGTACAGCTTCCATATACTTTGACACTCTGGGATTTGTTACAAGTGTCACAGTTATTCTAGGCCTTACAGACTGAGAGTTACAGAGGCTAGAATGGAGGATTTTTATTTCCGTCCAAGTCATACATCTGTAAAATGATTAAAATAAAATACTGTAAACACATCTGGGAAGATACAGATACACCTAGGCCATAGCCACATGTCTCAGCTTACTATAGAACAAGAAGCCAGAAGCCAAAAGACTCAAAAATTGATTTTATTGATTTTAGTTATTTCATATTACATATGAAATAACTATATACATAAATATATAGAAATAAGTCATTACTAATAGTACTGGGAGTGATTTCCTCATAGGAGGCCCAGTTTTTGCTTTGACTGAGCTCCTGTCAACACAGGGTTAAAATGTCATGCCCATATTTGGTATCATTTGAATTGTCTGCTCATTCGCTAAAAAGCTAGACGGGTCTTGTAGCATTTAAATCTAACTGGTCCGAGTAAATGTCGATTGTCGAAACACCGTCCCTGACATCAGCTAGTCCGTTTTTCATTGGCTATATCAGAGGCAAACCTGAACGGATTGGCTAAAATGAAGGACCAATCAAAAGCTTAGAAGCTATGGAGCTCAGTGACGCCCACAACAAGCATGTAACAAGCTGGGTTGAGAAGCTACCGGCGATTGAATCGTGGAAATGAGAAACTCTTTCGCGTTTTTCCGTTGTGATTCGGCCAGAAACGTCAACATTGTGAGGCGAACAGATCGTTTTGGAATATAAAGCTTGTATATTACATTTCCTTGGACTCTTGGGGATTTACGAAAATCAAGTTTTGGGCAAAATACCCCTTTGTTGCTGAAAGGACAACGAAAAAAGTTATGCATGCACTCTCGCCTCTATACAACAGCTGCGCCATTTACGGCTGAATTGTTTTATTTTCTGTTACTTTGTAACAATTGTGTAACTGCTATAAATCATCTCAAGCTTTGTATGTGGGCTTAGATTAATCATTACAGGCGGTGCTTTCAATTGGCGTGGTGCTTTGCTGTATATTTGGAAGATTTCATGCTTTAAAGTTATGAAAACGCTAATGAGTGGAAGTTTTAATCGAGATTACAGCGACACCCCAGCCACAAAGTGTGCTGTCAAAGGCACAGTGAAACAGAACTAGCGAGTAACGAGCAAACATTACTTTTTAAAAGTAACTTCCCCAACACTGGTAACAAGGGAACCACGGTCGTGATACCCAAACCCCTGGGTTGAACCTGAAGTTACCTCGTTAACGCCAACTCTTGCTTCGTAGCACAGGCATTTGGTTCATTGCCAAGTAGGTTTCACAACAGTGGTGTAGTCTAGTTTTTTGTAGTGAGTACAGTGTAATTTTTTCCCTCCCAGCATTAGAATCGTTAGAGAGTCATTAGAGAATTTCCTGTAGTTTCTGTAGGCTAATGTTAACGTCTGCTACAGTGTCACTCGAAGCAGCAGTATAGCTTCAGTGGCAGGCTTACCAAACACTGGTAGAGTGTAGTTTAAATTTGCTTTCGTTTCATATATCTACTTCAGGGATTCACTTGAGTTAATTTCAAATTTGCGACAGAGGATGGCTGCCAAGCAACAGTGTTGTTGTTCCTAGGGAACTCGCTACACAGACGGGGTGAGTTTATGAAGTGTGAAAGTTCTCTCACAAAACAATCATTGTCACGTAACATTAGTCTTGCGCTTTTGTAAGTGGATATACTGAAATCCTTGACCTTCCCTAGTGGCTGTACTCCGTATTACTATGTATCACGTAGACTACACCACTGTTTCACAACAAGGAGTTTGGGTTGGTTTGGTCAACATATGAATATTTGCAAATTATTTGTAATAATGTGACATGGTACGAGATTAGGCCAGCAGAGGTCCTGGAGGGTCATAGTCCACCAGAGAGTTGTCCAATGAGGGGGGCGTCATCGGCAACCTTTGCAGCTCGACTGACTGGTGGAGGTGCAGCTTTTGCTGAACTGTTTGAAAAAAGAAGGATCATAATAGATAAGTGCTGTGCAATTGATAAAAAAATATAATTGCCATTATGATTTTGGTTGAATGAAATAAAAGTTTCCACAGGAAAAGTATTAAGGTACATTTCACAGTTCAAGGTGTTTTCACTGTTGATTAACTTCAATAAATGCAACATCTTTCATAAGGTCAATGGGTAGGTCAATGAGTAAGTATTGACCAAAATAATCCTGATTATGATTTTTTTTTTTTTATAATCAAGCAGCCCTATAATTAATGCAGCAGAACCAGCGATATTGTCTTTATAATTCCACACATTCTTCTTCCTTCTCAAAACTTAGCGCCTACATTATCAACAATGCAATGGTGGGGTACTTTGGAGCCTCTAGCCTGCAGCCGAGATGAGCAGCAAGCTACAGAGGTCTGTGAGTTCACTTCCTGCTCACCACATCAGGTGGTATTAGATATGGACAACAGGAGCATGAATGACTAGTGATGATCAGCTGTTGCTGTCTGCAGATCCAACAACAGCTGCTCCACATCTGCTCAAAACAATAAACCGCTTTTAGATACAAAGACAAGTCTATCTTTAGGGAAATGACAACTACAGAGTGACAACATGTAAGGAAACATCTTTATTAATTCATCACAATCAACGATGTTCCTCTCTGTGATTATAAACTAACAAGAGACTAACTAAATTGCTACACAGAGGAAAATGCAGATTTAAAACCAACTTCTACGTCCCCCAAACCTCAGACCCCCTCCACCTTGTGTTGAGACTGGTCTGGTCTACCACCTGGTGGTGTTCTGTCAGTACTGCATCTCCACTGTCCTCACAGGAAACATGTTGAATCACTGACCTTACACACACTCAGCACATGAGGGTGGGTATAATCTGAGAGAACAAATAAACTTTAAAAAACTCAAAATAAGAACAACTTTAAAAAGTATGTGCATCACGACCTGTGGGGTGAGTGTGTGGAATGGGTTAGACCAGGTGCTTAAACATAATGTTTAAAATGTTATATAAAAGCACATTATTAAAAGAATATGATGAGGAAGAGAGATGATTGTGAAGGTGGGTTAGTGTACGGATTGTTATGGGGTAGTGGATTATGGAAATGGGTTGTTGATTTACGTAAAACGTAAAAAAAAATAATTGGTTTGGTAGGTGTAAAATTAGATGTATTGTGTATTGTTGTGTATATTGGTAATCCTGCTGTAAAAACATATGATATATAAAGGAATAAGTTAAAGTTGAATGAGGCGTGGGAAACATTTCAAGCTTTGGCTTCATCCTGCTCCTTTTCAGACAGTTTTTGAAAATATTAATTGTAATAGTATTTTTAATATTATTTGTAACACTGTATAGACATTACTCTTTTTCCTGTGGTGTGTTGCTGAGCACTTTTGAATTTTTATATATTTTTCTTTTATAATTTTAAGAGCTCTGTCAGTTGTCAGATTAACTGAATGGCCAGTGCTTTATAATCATCATCAGCAGGCGGTCACCTCAGGAGGGGGAAGCGGGGAACCATCCAAGCTGTGTACAGTAAGGATGGCACACTGTTGACCTCAACTGAGGAGGTAATAGGGCGGTGGAAGTAGCACTTTGAGGAACTCCTGAATCCGACTAATACGCCCTCTATGTTAGAGGCAGAGCTGGAGGATAACGGGGGATTGTCGTCGATTTCCCAGGCGGAAGTCACTGACGTAGTCAAACAACTCCACAGTGGCAAAGCCCCGGGGATTGATGAGATCCGTCCAGAAATGCTCAAGGCTCTGGGTGTGGAGGGGCTGTCCTGGTAGACACGCCTCTTCAACATTGCTTGGAAGTCTGGGACGGTGCCAAAGGAGTGGCAGACTGGGGTGGTGGTTCCCCTTTTTAAAAAGGGGGACCAGAGGGTGTGTGCCAATTACAGAGGTATCACACTTCTCAGCCTCCCTGGTAAAGTCTACTCCAAGGTGCTGGAAAGGAGGGTTCAGCCGATAGTCGAACCTCGGGTTGAGGAGGAACAATGCGGATTCCGTCCTGGTCGTGGAACAACGGACCAGCTCTTCACTCTCGCAAGGATCCTGGAGGGAGCCTGGGAGTATGCCCAACCGGTCTACATGTGTTTTGTGGATTTGGAGAAGGCGTATGACCGGGTCCCCCGGGAGATACTGTGGGAGGTACTGCGGGAGTATGGGGTGAGGGGGTCTCTACTCAGGGCCATCCAATCTCTGTATGACCAAAGCGAGAGCTGTGTCCGGGTTCTCGGCAGTAAGTCGGACTCGTTTCAGGTGAGGGTTGGCCTCCGCCAGGGCTGCGCTTTGTCACCAATCCTGTTTGTAATATTTATGGACAGGATATCGAGGCGTAGTCGGGGTGGGGAGGGGTTGCAGTTTGGTGGGCTGGGGATCTCATCGCTGCTCTTTGCAGATGATGTGGTCCTGATAGCATCATCGGCCTGTGACCTTCAGCACTCACTGGATCGGTTCGCAGCAGAGTGTGAAGCGGTTGGGATGAGGATCAGCACCTCTAAATCGGAGGCCATGGTTCTCAGCAGGAAACCGATGGAATGCCTTCTCCAGGTAGGGAATGAGTCCTTACCCCAAGTGAAGGAGTTCAAGTACCTTGGGGTTTTGTTCGCGAGTGAGGGGACAATGGAGCGGGAGATTGGTCGGAGAATCGGCGCAGCGGGTGCGGTATTGCATTCAATCTATCGCACCGTTGTGACGAAAAGAGAGCTGAGCCAGAAGGCAAAGCTCTCGATCTACCGGTCAGTTTTCGTTCCTACCCTCACCTATGGTCTTGAAGGCTGGGTCATGACCGAAAGAACGAGATCCAGCGTACAAGCGGCCGTAATGGGTTTCCTCAGGAGGGTGGCTGGCGTCTCCCTTAGAGATAGGGTGAGAAGCTCAGTCATCCGTGAGGAGCTCGGAGTAGAGCCGCTGCTCCTTTGCGTCGAAAGGAGCCAGTTGAGGTGGTTCGGGCATCTGGTAAGGATGCCCCCTGGGCGCCTCCCTTGGGAGGTGTTCCAGGCACGTCCAGCTGGGAGGAGGCCTCGGGGAAGACCCAGGACTAGGTGGAGGGATTATATCTCCAACCTGGCCTGGGAACGCCTCGGGATCCCCCAGTCAGAGCTGGTTAATGTTGCTCGGGAAAGGGAAGTTTGGGTCCCCTGCTGGAGCTGCTCCCCCTGCGACCCGACACCGGATAAGCGGACGAAGTTGGATGGATCAGCAGGCGTTCCTGAACTCTTGCCCTTACGTCTTTTATATGTCAGGACACCAACCACTGCAGCAGTTACAAGAAGCAGAACACCTGGAACACCTGCTGCCAATACAACGTATAGGCTTACTGGAGAGGAGTTTCCATCATTGGAACCTGAAGTTAAAAAAAAACACGAGTCAGGACATGTGTTGGTTAGCGGAGCAGCTTTCATCCTCTTTGATGTTTGAAACTGCAGCTACAACATGATACAGAAAAAGAATAAAGTGAACCGTAAGGCTATTTATTTACTTTAAACATCAGATAAAGTGTCTCTAATGTAGCTCAGCGTAAATTCAGTCAGGTAGACACCTATTATGTTGTCTCTCTTCTCTTTAACTGATCAGCTGGGCATTGGGTGTTACGGTTCTGTATACCAATTAGAATCGGGTACTTAAGTTCTAACCAATCAGAGCAGACTCCCTTGTTTTAAATCGGTTCTCTCTCTTTTTTCTGTGAATGGAGACTAATCTCCAAATAATTGTTGTACCTACTTGGTTATATCTTATTAATAAATATTTGCATATCTGCAACGGAGTCTCTCCTGATTGAAATACAGGTGATGCTTAGTAAATAAAGTAGTCATGTAAAAAAATGTAACCGACGAATTTCTCCATGAGTCCGCTATGTAAATAATAATAATGTTATGTTACCTAGCTTGTTGGTAGCTAGCTAACCTGCTAATGCCACCCACCGTGCTCTAATGCTAACTGTTGACAGAAAATGAACTGAACAAAGTCATCACCTATGTGACGATAGCAATGTGTTTTCATCACTACGACAAATGTGTGAATGAAACATAAAGTGGTTTACTTTTACTAACTTAATGTCCGCCCGGACAGCTACTGCTAATGTTAGCTAACGTTAGCTTGCTGATGCTCAGTTCAGCATCATCTGGATTAGAGAGAAGAATCACTTCATCTGATGTTTAGAGAGAATAAAACAGCTTTCCAGCCGACTTACTGGAGTTTAGCAACTACATACAAAGCACAAGAATTCCATAAATAATATATAGACTAAATAATAAAAATTAAGACAACAGGGCGTATGAAATCTAATTGGTGCAGGGTATAAGTGAATGCTGTAATAAGACTGTATTCATATCTATTAATGTAGCTTCATATTTTCATTGTATTTTTCTATTGTATTTCTGATACACGCACAATAATTCCAAAGCACCTGTACAGCTCTGTACCTGTGCTAATGGCAATAAATATCTTTTCTTTTCTAATATCAGATGTTGATAAAAGCATCTTCATCTGCCTACAGGCCAAGTTAGATAACTTATATATCCATCCTTAGAACCTGAAGATGAATAAAACATATGAGTCAGTAAATGTGTGATAGTGGAGCAGTCTTCATCTCCTCTGATGTTAGAAACTGCAGCTACAACCTGATACTCAGAAAAACTCACTGAGAGAGACTCACTCACCTGCAACCTGCAGTTGGATGATCGTGATTGGCTTAGAGTCTATAATGGCTCTCTTTTTCAGTCTTGAACTATCCGGTGCAACGCGACACTCGTATTTTCCTCTGTCGTTGACGTTCACCTTCTTCAGAATTAAAGACACGTCTCCGTCCTTCAGCTCTCTGTCCACCAGGTCCACCCTGTCCTTAAAGGATGGATGCTGGTAGGTTATATCCAAGTGTCCATCTCTGTAAAAGAAGACATACTCTGGCTCCAGGTCAGGTCTGCTCCACTCTACAGCTATGATGGAGGAATCAGCAGCCTGACATGGCAGAATGACATCATCTCCAGGGCGCGCTGTTACCAAAATCACGTCTGAAAAACAATAAAAAAACTACTATTAATAATAAGAAGTCATGTTATTTCAACAGTTGTCTCCAGGTGTGTCCCTGCAGAAGGTCTCTGTAGAGTCTCACCTGATGGAGGCGTTCGCTGATCTGTCCCAACCGCAGAGATATCACAGGACTTTATTACCACAAGGTCAACTCTTTACAAGACTGGGATGTGCAACATTCACGCAGCCAATCAGAGCTATGGAAACATGTTGGCAGATTATTTTATAGATAGGAGTCGGACCAATGTGTCATAATCTAACTCTATATAAATATATTAGTATTAATCAAATGTGACATTTTAATATGTCTGCAAATTTGCTTAAAATTAATGAATTTGAATCTCTTTAAGATACATATACAGCATAGAGAACAGTATTCAATATATTTGCTGGATTAAAAATGTTGCCACATTATGTGTCCTGCAGTAAGTGAGTGTTAACGTGTGTCCTTCCTGTCATCAGCTGCTGTGAGGAACAACTCAAACTAATAGAGGTTCAACATTTGAACAGAGGTAATGTCTCTCTTTAATGTCCCTGTGGTTCACAGTTTCTCAGTCAATAATGGTAGGGCAAAAGAGGAAACATACACACATAATAAAGAATACACCCCCCCCCCCCCTCTTTCTCTTCTGTGTCTCTGTCCTTCTCAACCCTTTTTTTTACTTTGAAGTTAGAAACAGTTTAGGGATTAGGGATGTGTGATACCAAACTTTTTTAAATTTGAAACGATACCGATACTTTTATTTACAATTTCATGGATACCGATACTGATACATTTCTTAAAATGGTATGTGATTTTATTTTTCAAATAATGGTCTTTTACAATAAAAAACATCACTACACATACTGGCTGTTAAAATCAAAATTACAAAAGCAAATATGAGTCCAATAAATGAAAATGTGTATGTTAAACAATAGTACAGTATTATAGAGAATACTGACTAAGTAATAATACAATAAATAAAACATAAATATGAATATGAATAAAATACCAACAAAAAATATTTCTTAATCTTGTTAGGGGGTGAGTTGTTTTATGGGTTAATCTTTGGAAAACGCAAATGATGCATAAACACAGAGACTCAACTCTACAAACTCACCTGAGACTGAAACAGTCAGCTGGATGGTGCTGTAGAGTTTAGGTCCGTCTCCCCCCCTGATTATAACTCGACAGTGGTATGTCCCGGTGTCGTTGACGCTGACGTTCTTCAGAACAACAGAAACGTTTCCATCCTTCATCTCCGGGTCACTCAGGGTCACTCGACCACGATATGAGGGGAGCTGGTACTTCTCATTTAGACGGTTTTCTCTAAAGAAGACATAGTACTTCTGTGACTCAAGGTCAGATCGGCTCCACAATATCCCTGGGATGTCAGCATCTCTGGGACCCTGGCAGTGAAGAGGCACGTCCTGTCCAGGCTTTGCGGTGATATTATTTGTGTCTGAAAGAAAAAAAATAAGGAATCCAGAGAAATGCAGGAAGCAAAAATCAGTGATGCATCTTTATTGTGAGCAGTTCATTTTCAGACAGATAAGATAAGCGAGGCTATTTAGGCCTATTTGTGCTTCTCTAAGTGCTTCAGATATTCAGATGCTTTACTTCCAGGCTACAGTCCTTCTGTCAGCACTGATGAAGCCAAAATGATGGAAAGTACTCATACAACACAGCCAGCTCACTGCAGCTCATTGCATTGCTGTTCAGCTGTTCACAATGATCCATTTTTATAAATTACATGATGGTGGTGGATAAAGGAGTGGATCAGGTTTCATGGTTTGTTGAGACACAAACTACAAAAGAAACATGTATTTAATTATTCAACCAGCAAAATGTCTGATGTTTTTATTACTTTCATGCCATCATTTAGAGGTAAACAGCTCACCTTCTCCAGCCAGAGAATATATCCATAATGATGTGAATAAAACCGATCTGAGTCCAGCCATGACAGCAGAGACACTGCTGCTGAGGCAGTGATAATGGAAGTACTGACAGCGAAATGAACACGCCCGGACCGCGCAGCAGTTTACAGAGAGATCTGTAGGGAGGAGGAAGAGAATGGAGGGGATGACACCTTGTTTGAAACTTGATCTGCAAGCGCCACCCAGTGGCTGTTAACGTTAACGCAACGTTAAACCGATTTTCCTTTCCAACAGTCCTCTGCAGGAAGCAGGGCAGGCTTGTGTGGGTGTGGTTCTGGGATGTCTTGCAGGGCCATGAGCGGAGTTAATCAGTGCAACTGGGAGCACCTGGCTAATCCCAAGTGCCATTATTTTCATTCATAGGAACAGTGTGCATAATGATGTCCCATTTGTGCAGGTTAAACACAGAAATTTCCCCTGCATCATATGCTCGAACAAACAAGCTAACATCTCTAAGGTCCATCAAACATCAGAAAGACACGATTTTTGAACTAACTTTGTTATCAATTTCTTTTTGTCATGATCACAGTCAGTACTGCAGGACACTTTAAATAGTAGAGCGTGTGTGTATCATGTTGAAGCTGCAGTTTCAAACATCAGAGAGGATGAAGGCTGCTCCAATATCCAGACATTTACTGACTCATGTTTTTTTTTTCATCTTCAGGACATCCCAGGGATGAAAACACAATGAACGATGCCCCTGTGGATGGAAACTTCCCTCGTGGTTACGTTGACCGCCGGCTGATGAATCAGGAGACGATCAGTTCATCTGACAAGTCTCAGAGCTCTTTACACCTGATTGTTTTCACATGTGTTGTATATACAACTCTTTTCTTTCTGGGGGTGTGAGGATGTATAAATCTGCTGTTTGATCTGTGCAAAAAATATCTTCAATTTATGTGTCAAGATTGGGGTGACCTCTAGCTCACCCAGTGGGAGCGCGCGCCCCGTGTTGGCTGGGTCCTGCAGCGGCACGGGTTCGGGTCCGACCTGCTGCCCTTTGCTGTGTGTCGTCCCCCATCTCTCTCCCCCTTTCATGTCCATCCACTGTCCCTCTATAATAAAGGGAAAAGTCCCCCCCCAAAAAAATCATGTATCAAGATGTCTTCAACCTGTTATATGTTTTTGTGTCTGGTTAATTGCACATTTTATATCATGTTTATTTTGTACTTTTGTTTTCTGTATGATCATTTAAAGGGATCATGGCCTCTGCTAAGATTGGTATTTTCCCAGCTAATTATATAAATTGAGGAGGTGATTAAACTCTGATTAATGTTGTGTAAAAAAAAAAGTCTTAAATAAGACTTAAAACTGTATTCATTATCTCCGAAGTAGAATGACATGATGTTTGCAAAAGTAAATGTGGTTATAAAATAACGTGAATAAAACAAAGGCCATGTACGTACTATTTAAATTAGATTAAACAATTATGTAATGTCATATTATAATGGACAGAACATGATAGAATGTGATAACTCACCTATAACAACTAGAGATGGTCCGATACCATTTTTTGCTTCCCGATACCGATTCCGATACCTGAACTTGCGTATCTGCCGATACCGAGTACCGATCCGATACCAGTGGGTCATATATTTTATTATGTTTTAACAGCTGTATACTACTATCTCTGTATGGATGGGATATGATTTCTATCTTTGTTGTCTGTCTGGCTCAAGTTAAACTCTTTGTAAAACATGAACAAACACAAATGCCACAGAACTTTCTTTTATTTTCCAGTTTGAGAGTCAGTTATAACGGAAAAAGAACATAAATAAACTACTTTAACGTAGATTTTCTTTAGGGCTTTATTACGTGGTATCGGATCGGTGCATAAACTCCAGTACTTCCCGATACCGATACCAGCGTTTTGGGCAGTATCGGAGCCAATACCGATACTGGTATCGGTATCGGACCATCTCTAATAACAACTAGTGATGGCCAATGAAGCTTCGTGAACCAGTCTTGATTTTCTGAGCCCACTAGATGGTGCTACACTGAATTGCAATGCCTTAGGCCTTTCTCTTAAAACCAAGAGCGCCATCTTGTGGGTTTAGAAAATAAAGAAAATGCTTCACAAAGCTTCATTTGGCCATCACTAATAATACTGTAACTTACACACACCATAATGTGCCTAAAATGCTTTGTGTTTTACTCTTCAGTGTATCTTAAAAATAAATACTTTATTTTGTTAGATTTGGATCCGCAAGTTGTGTTACTTTTACATATCATTGTTTTGCACTTGTACTTTGAACACAGCTAAAGCAGCTCAACATATCTAACCTTAGATTTGGAATTCGTATGAAAGTACTAGAAGAGTCTGCTCATTACAGAATTTGCATGAAAGTACTAGAAGAGTCTGCTCATTACAGTTATTTTACTGTACTCATGCCAGTGTCTAAAATCTCTATCACAGTTCATATTGTTTGAATTGTTTTAATTCAAGTGTAAGACATATTGTATCATAAATGCTAATAAAGCTAGCGATGTTTCCAAATAATTTCATTTGATCCATCAATGGATTAGAAGTTCTGTACGTTGTAATTAAACCATATCAACTGATCTAATTACACTGAAAAGTTACACAAACAGTGCTATCGATGAAGTAAACAGGCATTCAACAACTGGAAAAAACACTTTAACAGATTCAAGTTAACAGGTCTGGAAAAAGATGACACTGCATGAAAAGTGAGATTTTCGTCTCCGTAAACGTCTGGAAACGCCCGGAAATCTCACTAATTTTTGGCAGTTAACGACAATTTACAGGCTGTGAACGTCACGTTCGTCTGTGCCACATATTGACGGAAATGAACCATGACCTATGTGGAGAGCTCCCGCGGAGGTGCTAATGGCTCTAATAAGCATGTGAATAGCAGCAACATCAGAGAATGTCTGGCCGGGCTTGAATTTCTTCACTTCACTTTCTTCAGGATTGGCTGAAACCACTACTTTTAAACAAGAAAAATCACTTGTGATTGGTTGGCAGATCACATGCCAATCAATCACTATCGGTCACCCTGGGTCATTTTATATGTATTTATTGATTTATATATATATATTATATATATATATATATATATATATTCATAGGATATGCTATTATGTTGTATATTTTACTCGTAAATTAAATTCAAAAAGTCTCTCATCTCCTCGTTCGTCCACTTACATCTGTCTTTGTTGACACCCGCCATGTGTGCAAACAGAGCGGAAATACTGGGAGGAAATGAACTAAAACTTCTTCTTCATTTTGTGGCGGGTTGCAACCATAAAATTACCTAAAACTTAATCGCAATTCATTATTTATTCGGCAAATAACGTTTCCATCAGTGTTTATCGCATAGCCGTATATCTATCAAGATTAAATCCGATGAGACCGAACGTATTTCCTTTGAATCGATATTTATGAAATTCAATTGAGTTTCCATAAGGCATTTTTCATTCAATATCACTTAATTCGGATAAAAATATGTGGCTGGAAACATAGCTATTGTCAGCATCATGTTAATCTGGATTTGCAGACATAGCTCCAAGCAAATAGGTCACAGCCTCGTTATGAGGCGAGGTTAGTCTGTGAAAACAAAATGTACGGTTAAGATCAGTCTATTAACGTATCTATTCCCTTATACAGCAGAAAGAAAGCATATTCTCTAAATGTTACCCTTGCTCCGGTTCTTAGCGCCTACAATGTGTCTCCAAGTTGTGAAGACAGCGTACTGCTTCCTGTAAATTACAAGACCAAAAAAACACTTTTATAAAGCAACTTACACTGGCCCCGCTTATTAGCTATGCCTAATATACCCATGAATCACGCTGAAAGCAGCCAGGCACACAGCTGTGTTGCTCGCGTTTAACCCTTAGATGCATGACCTACCAATACCTACGCTCTTCCATGTGTGGGGTCAAAAACTACTTACTATTTAACAATACAATATCACACACACACACACAAACACACACACACACTGTGACAATCCAGTTGTCCCCTGTATTACTTCTCCTTCACACTTTCACTGTGGACATCAGAGGACTTTATAATTACATGTTCTGTAACTTCCGGCACATATTTTTAACTTTTGACTACATTCATTCATACAGTCATTTCTTTAACCTGTGTATATGACTCTGGTTGAACCATAATTATTTACTGTATATAAATAGCTGTTGACAGGCAGAGTAGTTCTGCTGGGCAAGGGCTGCCCTCTTGTGGTGGCTTGTGAAAGGACACCTGTGCTATTGACCTTCCTACTTTCTTGCCCTTTAGGTGAAACTTACAGCTGTGAGTAACTGTTGTAAAACTCTTTGTATAAATGAATGTACCTGTATTTACAGAAGCTTAGCAGTGCGAGGATGTTTCAGAGGAATGTCTAACTAGTATTAGTTCTGAATGTTTATGTTAAAACACTTAAACAGTGGCCATGGATTACAACAGGCCTACTGGGCAAAGGCCCAGGGGCCAAAAAAGTCAGGGGAGGCCCGTCTGACTATGTGGGTCAGCTACAAGGAAACAGGCTGTTTGATACGAGAGAGGTGAAGTTATGATCAGCTTGGAAAAAATCGCAAAGAGAAAAGATGCTCATCATTTTATTTTATCAGATCCAAAGATATTAAAAACTTCTAAACAAACATTAAACAAGACGTCACAGCAGAATGTGAACTACGCTCTTAAGAGTTTAACAACCTACACATGCAAGTCAAACTATGACACGCAGAGTTAGGGATAAAGTTAGAAAGTCCGAGACCTACACTACTAACAACAACATGTGGAGTTCCACACAGAAGTGTTCTGGGTCCTCCACTGTTTTTGATCTACAGATGACTCTAAACATTTGAGCTTCTTTTAGATCAGTTCAGAAGTGATGTTCTGTTGTGACAGCTGTGATGAAATCTTCCAATCCTTCCTCAGCCTGGGTGGGTGGGGTCGTCACCACGGAGATGGGCAGGTAATTCCCTAGAGTCAACGCAGGTTAGAAAAATAAGCTCTGTTAACGACAACTGTCAATCATCTACACCAGAGAGGTAGTACAAGATTGATTGTAAGGTCAGTGAATGATTCAGAGTGTTACCTGTGGCTCTGTCTTGATATAAAGACACCATGATGAAAGTAGAGATGCAGTACGGACAGAACACCACCAGGTGGACGACTAGTCTTAACAGAAGGTGGAGGCGGTCTGAGGCCGAGGGCAGAGCTGCAGAGGTTTGTGGGCCTGTGGTCTTTGGTTTCCCTGTAGAGAGAATCAGCTGTCAGGTGAATATCTGGATGAATGAACTCCTGAAATCAAAGGTAACCTCCTCACCTGTGACAGAGACCCAGCTGGGTGGAGACTCTCCAACACTGCTGATGTTGCACCTGTAGAGGCCTTCATCAGACCTGGAAACATGGTGGATGGTCATGTGACCTGCAGGCTCAGTCCTGATGAAGGATCCATCTTTATAGAAATCAGCTGGGAGGTTGGAGGAGTTCTTTGTTGTACAGGTCAGAGTGAGGTCTTCTCCCTCCATCACAGGGAGGACAGGACTCTGCAGGATCACTGGTCCACCTCAACACAGAGACAAACTACAGCATGTCATCCATTCACACACAGCTTCATCAATACTGACTCCACAGTCTGATCTTACCAGTGACAGTGATGGTGGTGACGTTACTGGTTGCTCCCTCTCTGGACTCACACCAGTAAACTCCACCGTCCCATTGAACCATGTAGCCAATTTTACAGGAGGAACCGGCAGGATTTCCCCAGCCATCTCCACAGCGAGTCTTGGTGTCTCTGGATGTGTTCCTCCTCAGAGTCCATCCAGCAGAGCTGTCGTCCTCCTCACAGCTCAGAGAGACAGACTGTCCTTTAAACAGTTGAGAGCTGCTGGAACTCACAGTCAGAGAGGCTGGAAAGAAAGAGGAAGTGGTGGTTTAAAAAAACTAGTTTTTTAATCTTGTTATTGATTTTAGTACTTAGTGTTTCAAGTCAACTTGGCACATCATTTAAATATTGTATATACCATTGTTTGTAACTGGTGTTTTGTATTGTCCCAAACAGGTCTTTCTTAAGGCACTGACACACCACCCCGATTATCGGCCGTTGGACAGTCTGGCGAGGTCGGTAACTCAAGTCTGTTTGGTGTGTTCTGTGCTGACGTCAGTCAGACGAGCCGTCAGCTTTAATTTGGGTCCGATTTGACTTGTTGAATCGGCCGGTCGGACTCAGTGACCAATCTGATTGGTGGAGTGCTAGCCCTTGACTAGTGAATGAGTGCACTTATGTTTCAAATACTTACCGGAAATGACGACCAGGATGAGCGTGACGAACGCCTCTCAAAATCTGACGAAAATATTTCAGACTGACCTTTGTCGATCAAAAACACAGACGGATTCAGCAACAGCACAGCCTATTTCTAGCTTAAAATGTTTTCAGAAAAACGTTTTGGTGAACTATTTTCCTGAAATATGTATGTAGATCATATTCCGAACGAGCCGCCATTATGGTCGGCTTTGAAATTCGGGAGAAGCCAGACCCGCGTGATGCGTTCGTCATTTCCAGTTTTCATTTTTTGACCAACAATACAGATTAGCGTAGCCTGCTGTTATGGAGACGTTTTACGGCTCGCGCACGCGCAGAACGTACGCTCAAGTCAAGGTCACTTCGATGTGTTCCGAGGCACTTTTTGGACCTTGGGGAGCCGACTGATCAGTCCGACTGCCTTTTTTGACGGTCAACCATCTGGTTGGTGTGTCAGAACCTTTAAGAATGAGATCCTGATTACCTGAATAAATAAAGGTTACGTAAAATTAAAAATGTTTGATGTACCCCTCACTGCTGTAAAGAGATAACATAGGCACAGGCTAATTATTGCTAACTAGAATGCTAGTTAGCAATAATTGTGAGCGTCTCCTAACTGTACGGTAATTGATCTACTGTGCGACAGAAAGTCGTGTGGGTATGACAAAAACGTCTGCCACAGAGTCATAACGTGAGATACAAGGTAATGGGGCCTTTGATACATTGTCGTGTTTCTTTAGAAACAAACAATGGACAAATAAAGTCTTTAAACGCTTCAGATGTAAAGTTATTTGCTGTCAAAGTGGCACCAAAATGAATGGCAGTCAATGGAATGCTAAAGGAAGGTGATGGCTTGCTAGCCTTGAATCGTCCCATAGGAGCACGCTTTCCAGATGCTCGCTTACCCCCTTGCCAAAAAAGGGGAAATTTATTTATTTAGTTAAATAAAAATAAAAATAAAAATGTTTAATGTACCCCTCACTGCTTCGGCCACGGTTTGTATACAAAAAGAGCGAAGGTTCACACTGTCTGGGACACTGAATTAATCATCTCATCTCTCTACACTTGCAATCATTGAAGCTTGGTCCCGGGACCAATATCTTAATCCCATTGTGTGCAATGTTTATTTTTTTATTTTTATCTTTCTCGTTTTCTACTTTCACCAACAACAAGTATCTCTACACTAAAGCAAAGTGATGTGGTTAATGATATCTGGTATTCTGGGGGAGTTTCTGTATGTGCATGACTGGGTACAGGCCGGCGGATGTAGATGTAGGTGAGATGTATCGTTGTTTATGTGCAGGTTTGATAAATACCAACATTTTTGTTCATACAAACGGTTGACAACTTGGTCTACATATGCTTTAATTAATGAGGCCTCTGGCTTTTCAGTGATAAACTGCTCAATAAACCTCTATTGGAACATTCACAATAGCCCTTTACACATTCTAAAAGTACTGTAAACACAACCTTTTCTATCTAAAAAAAAGTAGACTGACCTTGGTTTGTTGGGAAGCTCAGCAGTGAGATCAGAACTTAAGAGATAAGACATTCAGGTTAGTTTCAGTTTTGTTCAGTTCAAAGTTTAAATAATAAATAAAAAGAACACGCTTTACAGGTATTAAAATCATTTACACTTACTGTACTTTCAAAATGGCACCCATAATTTTAACATTTCAGGAGGATTTTGTAAGCCAAACATTGCTGTAAAAACCAGACTATAGATTTCTCAGTTTTCGTTGTATTTCTTTCAGCTGATGTTTTTAAGAAACATACAAAGCGTTTACTTACAGAGCAGCCAGAGTAGAGTTGGTTTCTCCATCCTGACAGTTGGCCAAATGATGTCTGCACTTTGTTCACTTAGTCGCATCAAGTAAACCCTCCTTGTTCTGCACCTGGCACTGTCATTTCCGAGAAGCAGACTCGGCCAAAGTTGAATACTTTAGTTGCACATGCAAGCAAACTGTCATGCATGCAATACATGCGTATACATACATACATATACCTGCATCCTGCATAACATGAAAATGTGTACGAGTATAACAGTATTGTGCACAAGTATGTAATGTAACTAAAGAATATATGTATATCCAAGTGAAGTACTGAATTTGGCCAATGCAGCTTCTTATAATCTTGAAAAAAAAAAAACTCAAAGAACTCTTTGTAGGTGCAGTTTGGAGGAAGTCAGAGGTGAAAGACTTAAATAGACCGCATAGCTGCACACTATGACACTACACACCAATAATCAACCAGAGACCTGTACTACGAATCCAGATCAACATGCCCTGGATTGATTTCAGTTACCCGGCTTCATCTAACCTAACATCCGCGGTCCCGCATAACCTGTGTCAGGACGGTGGTTAACAACTAATTAATATTTTACATAAGAAGAGCAAACTATAATTCTACATAAATATGAAGAACACAGACACGGTTTTACAGGCAAAACACAGAAAGAAAAGCTGGCAAACAAAATAGCCGACGCTGTAAATTTCATGAATCACAACTCTTATCAATATCACTTCCCCATCAGTCAGGCAGAAGATCTGACCATAATTACGCCTGTGCTTTCCATAAACTGTCGTTGCTTTAGCCAATTATATTATCAGTTGCAACCCTAGCAGTGGTAGGTGATCGTGGGGGAAAATAAAAAATATAAAAACATCATTCAAACCGATGTGTCACATTGGCAACACACGGCTCAAGAAGCCGACAAATAGCATACATACGGAACTCCCTCCGCTGAAAATCTATATCGTTCATAAAAATACCCATCAGGGAATGTTAATGGGGTTGTCGGTCTCTAAATGTTTGAACTCTTACGAGCGCACCTCTCTCTCTCCGCACAGCGAGCTCCACCGGATCTTCTAAGAACGGGGATGCCGTTATCAATCAAGTATTGATTGGTCAGTCGGCAGTGCTTTGACACCGGCTGAGCTCTAATCTCCAACATATCCTGCTCCCTAGCTACTTATGCACCTCCTCTGCGCGATGGTGCCGCTGTGTTTTAATGTGCTGGGTAATGTCATTTTTCCTGCAGTGCACTACATGAAAAAACAAAAAGCGTGAAGGTTGTCGATATGACTAGGTAAGATGCATGTCAATTGTTATGCCCAACACTGCCTTTGCTCGCTTTCGGGTCTGAACTTTTCGCAGAGATCAACTGGGTTATGGGTTGCCAGGTTGAGGTGACAAACAGGTTGACAATTGTATATGGTGTGTAGATTGTTTGAATAGAATGCGTTTCATTCAAGATCTGACAACTGGTCAACATTAGACAAATATATTGGTCCGATTATTTATAAAGGAGTTCGGGCCATGCAAATTACAGGAGTTTCCCAGGAGAAATAACAAACCGGGAGGGGTCCGGGAGATAGGGCTAAAAAACAGGAAAAATCCAGGAAAAACGGGAGTGTTGGCAGGTGATTTAACCCGGTAACAAGTGCTCCACCGTCGTAATACCCAAAACCCTGGGTTGACCCTGAAGTTACCTCGTTAACCCAAATCTTGCTTGGTAATACAGGCCTCTGGTTCATTGCCAAATAGGTTTCACAACAAGGAGTTTGGCTTGGTCTGGTCAACATATGAATATGAATATGAAGATTAGGCCAGCACAGGTCCTGGAGGGTCATCCCCCACCAGAGAGAAGTCCAATGAGGGGGGTGTCATCGGCAACCTTTTGCAGCTCGACTGACTGGTGTAGCTGTTGGTGAACAATTTAAAAACGAAGGATCCTAATCAATAAGTGCTGTGCAATTGATCAAAAATTCTTATCGATATTACGATTTTGGCTGAATTAAATAAACGTTTCCACAGAAGAAGTATGAAGATACATTTCACAGTTCAAGGTGTGATTTGTTTAACTGTTTCACTGTTTTTTTATTTAAAAAAATGCAAACTCTTTCCAAAGGTCAATGAGTAACTGTGTTTGATAATCCTGATTTCAATATTGACCAAAATAATCCTGATTATGATTTTTCTTCGTGATCGAGCAGCCCTATAATTAATTCAGCAGAACCAGAGATGTTGTCTTTTTAATTCTATACATTCTTCTTCCTTGTCAATACCCTGCGCCTACATTACCCACAATGCAGTGGTAGGGTGTCCTGGAGGCGATATTACGACTCCCACTATGGCCATGCCAAGACCTGCCCTTCAATAGCATTTATTGGACAGGTGTCCATGCTTGTGCAAGGTAACGTAACATGTACAATGTACATACACATGCATGTATACACACACACACACACACACACACACACACACACACACACACACACACACACACACATCCCTTAAACAAGAGATCAAGCTAACAGTCACACTCATTAACCATCTCATTATAAATAACTCACAATCTAAAACCAGTTCGCACAGAACAAACATTTTTATAGAGAAAACATTTATAAAACACAATAGGAACATTTTAAACAGTGTAAGAATCATAAAATACTTATACAGTTAACTTTCCCAAATTCAATCTTTCATTTGTACGCCACATAGATGCCTCTGCATGTACTTTTATAAAAGAGGATTTATTTTTAATCAACAGCATATTCAGGGGTGACTCCTTCCAGTTTGTTAAGTCTCGGGGCAGATCAGCCCACAGTTTCTACCTCTATGCTGGGACAGCCTGTTGTTCTTGTGAAGGGTTCACATCTCAGCCAAATACACCAGGGCCTTAAAAACAAGTGGGGATGTGAGTGGGAATGAGATGCTCATTGTAAAAATGTGTCAGGATGAAAGCATCACATCAGTTGAGTCAGACAGCCAGCAGGTGGCAGCACAGCACCTTCTATTTCTTTACACATGCTCAGTGACAACTACAGTATGACAACATCTAAGGAAAATATCATTATTAATCCATCACAATCAACGATGTTCATCTCTGTGATTATAAAGTAACAAGAGACTAACTGAGCTGCTAACGGCAGGAGGAGAAACCACGCAGCTGCTACACCACCCTACACGCGGAAATGCAGGTTAATGACCAACTTCTACGGCCCCCAACCTCAGACCCCCTCCACCTTGAGTTCAGACTGGTCTGGTCTACCACCTGGTGGGGTTCTGTCAGTGCTGCATCTCCACTGTCCTCACAGGAAACACTCTGAATCACTGACCTTACAAACACTCAGCACATGATTTGCCTCCAAAAGCTCCAGTGAGCATGCTCCCACAATGCTTTCTAACTGAAGAACACAGACTGATTTTTAGGCTTTAAAACATTTCCACATTACTGTCAGCCGACGTGAGTCTAAATGCTCAAAGACAAAATAAGGCAGATTCATACAGAGAATTAATCACTTTTCTTTACTCAACAAAAGATTTAATCTTTCATCTGTACGCCACATAGATGCCTCTGCATCAGGGCTGGACTGGGACAAAAAATCGGCCCTGGCATTTTTGGCCCAGGCGGCCCACACCCACCGTGATTGGTCAGACACATTCCCTGCAGACAGTCCTCTTAAAATATGCGTACATTCTATGATATGAGTTGCCTAGTGTTCAGCGTTCATGTGATCGTTTTGGATCCTTCAAGAGGGGTCTCAAGACTTATCTGTTCATCTTACACTTAAATAATTAATTCATTCTTAGAGTTATGATTTGCATATTTATGGTAATTTTATTATTTTTTATTATTTATTATTGTTTTAATTTATATTTGATGCTGTATAGCCATTACTTATATGTAAAGTGGTAACATTACGGTTTGAAGGAAATAAAAAGCATTAATAAAATTGTGAACTATTAATGTAAGCTATGTTTTATAGAAGCTTCTTTCAGAGCCGGTGTGGGTAAATGTCCAGAGAAAAATACAAAATATTCAGTAGTTGATAACGCAAATAAATAACCTTACAAATTAAATATAAAACCACAATCTTGCTCAGATATTCGGCATTATAATAATGTTTCCCATGGCAAAAAACAACAATGCTTCGTGCAGATAGTTGCAACACAGTAAGCCTCTTGTAACTGCGTTTAGTGCCATAACTAATGTAATGTTACGGCTCAACAAGTTTGCATTATTAACCTATTCCCTCTCGGCTGTATCACCCAGAAATTAAATATTGACGAAAAAGTGACGTTGTTTTTGCCCCAAAGGATTTGATTAGTGAAAGGAGCTTTTGAATTCGATATCAAGCTGAAGTTGGGAACAAACTGTCCCGGGTTTTCCCTGCAGCATTAAGACTCTATGAGTATGTTGCTGCTACGCCGTTGAAATATCACAAGACAACATGTATTCTATGGTATTTTATGAAGTCTTCTGCATGCAGTGTCCTGTACTTTATCTACTGACTGCTGCAATGTTGTCAAATGTGATCATTTACCCCAAATATATAGGCTACTGTAGGTCGTTGTTCAAATGTCACTGTTAAACAGCTAACCTATACCAGTTAAACTATCTGCACAATATGCCTCTTTACACTGTTGATATCTCCTGAAAATATAATTTCTTATTACATTATTATGTTATGAAGAGAGACCCCTTCATGACCCTGGCATGATTCTACATAGCTGGCTAACCCAAGAATCTGTCTCTGTGGTGCCGCCCTAAGCAGTTTGTCTGCAAGTAAACAAGATTATGAAACGTTAGAGGGGATCAGTTCCAACATGTCATTTTATTTGAACACAAAACATATTATTTCACAGTTCTTCTGGGAAAGACACACCCATGAAGCTAAAACTAAAACACCCACACAGTCAGACACACCTACATCGAACATAATAAAGTCTCAAGTGGCAATAAATAAATAAAGATGATCTGAGAGCTGATTCCATCTGTGTTCAGTCCAAATGCTCCACAGAGAGAGAGAGAGAGAAGAGGAGAATGAAGTCATGAAGGAGACGACTGGATGCTTTTACTATTATTATAATTATTTTTAGTCAGTTGTCAGAATCTGACTCTCAATATGTTACACACAGCCTACAGGCAGACAGAAACAGACATGAAGCTGAACACAGAGAGATCACCAAACGCATTAATAAGTAGTATGACCCACAGAATAGCTGCATAGGCCTATGTAAAAATAAATAAAAAGTACAGCATCGTGAGATGAGAGAAAATAAGAAACTTTATTGTCCTGCGCCAAGAACAGCTGCACACAAACACATACACCGGCCATCAATAGACAGCACAATACAGGACAACATAGAACACAACAGCAATGCACACAAGCAAGAAAGGAAACACAGATCATCCACATAGTTGAGAGGATATTGCAAAGGCCCTGATCATTTTGTTTAATCATGTTATTAATTTGTTTCCTTGTAGGATGAGGGACGATACAATTACTGTGTTTTTTTGTGTTTTTATTGTAATTCAATTCAAGTCAAATGGGGGGTTTTTATATACATAAGTGGAAACAGTTAAGATAAAATAGTTGTCTTCCAGAACTACTTCTACAATTTAATTTTATAGTGAGCATTTTTCCAGTTAGTCTTTAAACTGATAATAGGCTGATTATTATTTCCAAATTATAGGGGATGAAAAATAGTCAGTATTGCAGATCCTGATGAAATATGGGCTAAATGTGAACATTGAAAAACTTTCACTTTTGAACTGGTTTATCTTCTTCAGTTCAGTGTTTTTAGATTAGATTAGATTAGATTAGATAATACTTTATTTATCCCACAATGGGGAAATTCACTTATTACAGCAGCAGTTTTTCCACAATAAAAACAGACCAACAAACAACCGAACAAACAGGCAAACAACAGACAATGTGCAAAAAAAAAAAAAAAAAAAAAAAAAAAGAATTGGTTCGCAGCCAGCGGGAACGCGTCACTCCAAAATGTAAGTGTGTTTTTTCCTTTTTCATAATCTGATACAAATACAAATAATCAAAGTTCCACCACTCAGGACATGAGAGAGAGAGAGATAGAGAGATGTAGAGAGAGAGAGAGAGAGAGAGAGAGATTTAGTAAGTAAGTGAAATCTTGTATCAATTCAATTCAATTCAATTTTATTTGTAGTATCAAATCATAACAAGAGTTATCTCAGGACACTTTACAGATAGAGTAGGTCTAGACCACATTCTATAAAAAATCTAAATTACAGCGTATAATATACATTTTGTTTGATTAGGAACAAGACAAAATGGTTAATGATAATAATTTCAATCAAAACAGGTCACAAGATAAATAAAGCTGTGATCATCACACAAGAGTCCTATTTATACAACAAATATGTAACGGAAAACATAACCAGTCAGCGGACCAGGCCACCTTTAGAATGAGCTGTTAACATAATAAACATAAAATTAACTCAGATTTCTATGCTCGAACCAGAAAGACACGGTTCCCAAAACTCTAATTTTACAAAACCTACATTGTAATATGCAACGTCTTAACTACTTTACAAAAACAAAGTTCTTTCATTTGTCCTTACCCTTGTTTTTTAAAACATAGATTAGTGGTATTGAAGACTGCCGGTAAACAGGGTAGCTGTGTTTATGTTGATGGACAACACATGAAGTTGATGTCCTGAAATATTAATCAATACATTAACAATTCAGAAGGATGTTCTCATTCTTTAAAATCATAACTCTCGTGCTACTGCTGGGAAAATGATACCGGGGACTTCCCTAGTCATGTGAGACCTTGTCATTACGCCCACAACCACAGTCACAAAGGAGACAGTCATACCTATAACAGGCTTTATGTAGATCATATTTAGTGTTGAGTTCAGATCAGTCTGACAGAAACAGCCAGATAAAAACCTGAACTCTAAATTTGTAGTTTGAGTCTTCTACAGATATAATAACATATAATATTAATATCTCTTTCACACCAATGACCAAATTCGGACCAGGGTTATCTGACTCAGGGTCAATCCTTTTGTCAATTTAAAACAAAGCCAGTTATCACGGGTCACAATGAAAGACTGTACAAATGGTCTGAAAAGTGAAGCGAAAGCTGAAGCTCCTTAACCCCACAGTCACATTAGCTACAAAAGAGAGCGACATGCACTCGCTTGTGGGCACTCCTGGGCGTGCCTAGCCTACTCCTGGTTGCTTGGCAACAGTAAACAGAAATTCTCCGGTGCTAGCTTCAAGCACGTCTTAAAAGTTACTTCAGAGGTATTGTTAAGTCACAAGAACGATATTTTTGGATTTAAAAGTATTTATTTCTCGATAAAAGTAACAAAATATATGAGATAAAATGCCAAACTTATCAGATATATAGAGAAATACGATGTCCTGAAGCGTTTTCTGCCATCTTGAATTATTTTCTTCTACTCGAGCCACTGACGTACGTCACGCTGCCCTCACGCTCCGATTGGCTGTCGCTTTGTCGCATCGCTCAGCATTTGCATAAAATAAACTTCTTGTCTATTTTGGCCCCGCCTTGCTCGTGGCAGCAGCGAGATCGTCGCTTGTCGCTGGCAAACGGCCACTCCCGTTGAAAATGAATGGTCGCCTGTCGCTTTGTCTCTGTCTCTTGTAGCTAATGTGACTGTGGGGTTAAGCTGCATTCTCTCTAGCTTCCAGCAGGGTGAGACTCCTTAAAGCTGCGTTCTCTCTAACTTCCAGCAGGGGGAGACTCCTTAAAGCTATGTTCTCTCTAACTTCCAGCAGGGGGAGACTCCTTAAAGCTGCGTACTCTCTAACTTCCAGCAGGGTGAGACTCCTTAAAGCTGCGTACTCTCTAACTTCCAGCAGGGGGAGACTCCTTAAAGCTGCGTTCTCTCTAACTTCCAGCAGGGTGAGACTCCTTAAAGCTGCGTACTCTCTAACTTCCAGCAGGGGGAGACTCCTTAAAGCTATGTTCTCTCTAACTTCCAGCAGGGGGAGACTCCTTAAAGCTGCGTACTCTCTAACTTCCAGCAGGGGGAGACTCCTTAAAGCTGCGTACTCTCTAACTTCCAGCAGGGTGAGACTCCTTAAAGCTGCGTACTCTCTAACTTCCAGCAGGGGGAGACTCCTTAAAGCTACGTTCTCTCTAACTTCCAGCAGGGGGAGACTCCTTAAAGCTACGTTCTCTCTAACTTCCAGCAGGGGGAGACTCCTTAAAGCTGCGTTCTCTCTAACTTCCAGCAGGGTGAGACTCCTTAAAGCTGCGTACTCTCTAACTTCCAGCAGGGGGAGACTCCTTAAAGCTATGTTCTCTCTAACTTCCAGCAGGGGGAGACTCCTTAAAGCTGCGTTCTCTCTAACTTCCAGCAGGGGGAGACTCCTTAAAGCTGCATTCTCTCTAACGTCCAGCAGGGGGAGACTCCTTAAAGCTGCATTCTCTCTAACTTCCAGCAGGGGGGAGACTCCTTAAAGCTACGTTCTCTCTAACGTCCAGCAGGGGGAGACTCCTTAAAGCTACGTACTCTCTAACTTCCAGCAGGGGGAGACTCCTTAAAGCTGCGTTCTCTCTAACTTCCAGCAGGGTGAGACTCCTTAAAGCTGCGTTCTCTCTAACTTCCAGCAGGGTGAGACTCCTTAAAGCTGCATTCTCTCTAACTTCCAGCAGGGGGCTAGTTTCTATAGAAGTCTATGAGAAAATGAGCCTACTTGTAACTTGAGTTATTACCTCAGTAAACATTTTCATAATGAGTTTATGGTCCCAATCGCTAGTTTCAAGTCTTCTTCAACACAGCATGAAGTTCATTTGGTAAATGATGCTCCCATTTATTTGAAAACAGACAGCAGGGGATGCTTTCGAACCTGTCAATCAGGACAGAGGCTTAGCTATGCTAACCATGCTAACACTGTGGACATTAAAATAGATCTCAACTTGTTTTTGGCTGTTGTCCATGTTTTCATCTTAAACTTTGACTCTCTCACTGTGTGTTTTCACTTCAGCAAACTGGAACATTTTGGTCACCTAGAAATGTCTTGTTCAGCGTTCTGCCAAACAAGCTAGCTCGCTACTGTTAATGTTAGCTGGTAACTTAAGAGTAAGTCTGCAGATTATCAACTGGCTCTTAATGTAATGTTCATGCAGATGAACGGCGCCGCAGCATTCAGGTTAAACCATCCTGGTCTTTTGTATTCACATTGAAATCGAACCTTGTCCAACCCGTGTCGACCCATCTCTTGACCTGAGTCGAGAAGCCGAGTCGGTCAATGTGGGTTAACCAATTAAAACCTGTTTACTGTACTGGGCAATAAAGAGATTTTTGTTAATAAAGTGTTTCTGAACATCAATGACATTCATAACAGTGATAACTGAAATGGATATACAACACACCATGCAGTGCGTATACAAATATTTATTGCAAACAGACCTAAGTAGTACACAACATCTGCATCTGCACCACCGCCACCACCAAAGTGAACATAAAAGAACTATAATATATATATATATATATATATATATATATATATATATATATATGCATATGACTCTGTTGTCAAACCCCACAATACACACACTTGCAGATTGCATCTTGAAAGTGTGATCAATACTTGTCGCCTCTGGTGATGTAGCAGCCAGTTAGTGACAATGTATGATGACGTAACCGTAACCAAGTGGTCTCATTTCATAGCGGTATATTTTCACACCTAGTCGACGATCTCTCTATGTGTCAGAACCTTTAGTCTGTTTCTACCTGCCGACGCAGCAAGCACTCAAACCAGACATCCTGACTCAGACGGAAATTGTGGGGGAGGTGGAAAGCAAAAATATGCTTCCAGCTGCTTCAAAGCACATTCAACACCATTTGGTTGTCTGATTACTGTAAGGCATCACTCACTCTTGCTGGGACAAAGAATCCCCCCACCCTTAGCAGCCCTATAACTCTTTTTACAGTTAAAGATAAAAACAGCAATGACAACAACAAAAACAAAAAGAAAAATCCCACAAACTGACAGACCAACTACCAGCCAAGGATATCCACCAGTGTTTCCATCTGTGTGACCTGCAGAGTAGAAAGAGTTGTGAGGAATCGGTTGTCAGGTCAAGACTGTTTCCTCTTCAGTCTCAGACAATGTCAGACATTATCTGCTGACTCACAGCAGCTGTTTTCTACAAAGTCTCATCTTTAGAACACAAACATCACATAAACACAGATGCTCCACTCTACAAACTCACCTGAGATGGTCAGCGTGATGGTGTTGATGAGCTCTGGCTCATTTCCCCCCATGATTATGACTCGACACTCGTATATCCCATCATCGTTGATGCTGACGTTCTTCAGAACAACAGAAACATCTCCGTCTTTCATCTTTGAATCACTCAGGTTCACTCGACCACGATATGATGGATGCTGGACAATTTCGTACGGGCGTTTTTTCTCTGAAGAAGAAGACATACTCTGACCCAAGGTCAGTTCTGCTCCACACTATCACTTTGATGTCAGCATCTCTGAGACACTGACAGTGAAGAGGGATGTCCTGTCCAGTCTTTGTGTCTGAAAAAACAGAAACCATCCAGAGAAAAGCAGGAAGCAAAAGTCAGTCATATAGTTTTATTGTGAGCAGTTCCTTTTTCAAACTGATCCAAGGTTGTTCACATCAAACTGACCTGACAACAGTAGTTACACCAGATATATAAAACACAGCATTTCAGGTTGTGTTTCACATGGACACATTTTACACATCTTACGTGGTAATGTGAGAATATGTTTTTAATTTGTACATAACAGAAATAAAACAAGAAAAGAAATATACATATTTGCATATTTGGAAGAGCATTGTTATGAAGCTGCTGTGATAACCACTAGATGACACTGTACAATGTGAGCATGTCAAATCAAAGAGTTTATTCGGGAACAAGAGTTTTATTATTCTGGATCAATGGAAGTACATTTCCAGGACAAAACCTGACATCCAGATTTCCCTCACCTCCATTTTCTTCAGGAAACAACAACAACCTTCGAGCTAGTGAGCTACACACTGAAAATGTCAAGTTTAGAAGAACATTTGGACCGTGGAACAAGGCAGGCCTGCTTGGTTCTTTTCGGGGAATGATTGTAAAGATTTGGGCTGTTTATGGCATTTCCTCTCTAACTGGGACATTTTGGGAGTGATTGGAGGGGTTGGTAAGAGCCAATGTGGTTTAACCATGTATCAGCAAATTTAAATAGCCCACATTACTGTATTGTGTCAACAGTTAACTTTATTTCATATTATATGTGGCGTTTTCTTTTGCGTGGGTGCAAATGTTCCACCAAAACAAGTTCCTTCCTGAGACTATTTAGCAGAGCCACCGTCGCTGCGTCCCAAACTTAGCGCCGCCCAAGACGATTGCGATTGGTTTACAGAAATGCAAACATTTCCCCCAGAATGCATTTGTGGTGTAGCCAGACCTTACTGCACAACACTGTGGATATAGAGCTGGCAATGAGAGACTAAGATGTTATTGTCTTCTCTCTAGTGAGGTGAGGATGAAAAATGTCCATCTGTCATCACTGATGAAGCCAAAACAATGAAAGGCCCGTCGCGACAAGGCAAGCAAACCAAGCAATTGCTTGGGACCCCGAGCTGGCCTGGGGCCCCAAGACAACGACTGGTTAAGAATAAAAGGCAACGACAAACTGTGTGAGCGCCCCTTTGATAGTCAATGCAGTAAAGTGCAATGACACTGTTATCGGGATCCCCTCAAGGGGCCCCTCTCGTGATCTCTGCTTCCGGCTAAATACAAAACCTCCTCGGTCGGCAGTCATCATGAAGCGGAATTATGCTTCAGGAAGCCAGAAAAGGAAGAAGAAAAAGGAAGAGGAGGATAAGAAAAAACAAGATAGTGGTAAGTGATAAATTACACTGGATAAAATGGAGCTGGAACAACAAAGTTACAGCACCTTATATAAATCCCTGACAAGACAAAGTGGATAACAGGTCATTCTTTCCTTGAGCAAGGAAGTTAACTAAGTTACCTAAATCTACCAGGTGTACTCATTATGGCAGCACCATGCACCAGGAGCAGGACTGGGCGGGCACCCCTGCTCTAGACCTTTAAAGGAGTATTTTCTAACATCAACACATAATGGACCACAGTGGTCTGTCTTCTCTCTTATTCTTTGCTTCCTTTCCTGCCTTCTTTGCAGTATATGGGCAGTGCCCTTCTTTAAGCCAGGGCAGCACAAAAGGCTTAGGGTCGAACATCTCCAATGGGGGTGCATTAATGTTGACAAACAAGACAGCTGAGAGACTTCTGACTCTCAGGCGATTTCTTGTCTTACTGGCTGTATCATTCATGGCAGAAAACCCTCATTCACACTCTGCTGAAGTTGCTAGATATGTTTGGCTTGCAACTATCAATCTTCTTAAGGTCTTCCCACTTTGACCCTCTTGCAGTTTCCAGGAACGGAAATCTTCAACAGCCTCTCTGGCTGGTTCACCCAGATCCTTTGCAAGTTCATATATCTCGTCCTCCCCATACAAGATCAGTTCATCTCTTGTTTTGGGCCAGTTGTGAGGGTCTAATGGCTGATTGACCTTCTCTGTGCTTTCCTTCAGGGCTACTCCCTTAAAGGTTCCCTCCATCAAAGATTCTTTTGCTTCTCTCATTGACATTCCCCCTTGTGTCTTCATGGCATCCAAAACCTCCATTGTCAGTCTAATGTCCCGGCTGGCATCTGTTGGGGAGGTAGTCCTCTTCTGAAATGTATGTATAAAAGAGATAGTTAGATTTCTGTGGCATGAAGTATCAATCTAACCATAAATGCACACTACAATCTATAGCTTTTAGGGGTGTAACGATACCCTCATGTCACGATTCGATACATATCACGATACTGAACTCACAATAAGATATTATTGCGATACTCCCAAGACATATGATAAAAGGTTAACAGAAAATGTACTGTTGATTAAAATGTTAACTTTGATATTACATTGTGGGTTTAAATTTGGACTTGGTGCTTGTAACTCAAGGACAATGGTGACACCAGAATATAAATATTCATGATTCTGAAGCTGAAAATACTGAATTATTTTAGATGATTATGCTTATCATTCTGGTAACATAAGACGTTTGGCATTATCAGGACCCACAAATATTCCCTCATTGCATTATTATACATTATAATCAACATTAAATAGTAGTTTAATGTAGTACTGACACTTAACACACAGTAATTATTATTTTGGTTGAACTATTCACTATACATATTGTCACTATCCACGATAGGTATTTTAGCATTTTTTTATTGCGATATATTGTGGCACAATATATTGTTACACCCCTAACAGCTTTATTAAACCACCACAGAACGAACCCATGTTATACTGTACAAAAGATGAATAGGTACTCACTTGCAGTTTCAGTGAAAGACTTTTAAGTTCCTGAAGCACATCTCTCATGGTGGCTAGGTCTGTAACAAAGCCTGTGCTGGTCAGTCTGTTCAGCATCCCAGTGTACTTCTTTCGCTCAGCATCAGTGTACGTGCGATCTTCGGATGCTGCTCTCATCTGCTGTGCAAGAGCTGGGAAATCCTTCCAGACTGCCTGCCTGCACTGTGCTGTAACTGCTGGCAACCCAGCGGATGGTAAATATTTTCCTGATTTTTGGCAGGCTGATATGGACCGCAGAGGCAGCTTCAGACAAGAGCCGTGCATTCTTTGTAGATCGGTGATAGTTGTGTACAACTTTGATATAAAATGTTCAAAGTGGTTACATCCTGTCACACATTTTAGGGAATCGTGAACTGCCAGCTCTAGTTTATGTGCAAGGCAATGCACACTCTTAAGTGAAGGGAAATCTTTCTTTAACCTTACAATGAGGCCACTGTCTTTTCCTGTCATCACTGCTGCTCCATCTGTGGCGATACTGATGAGATGATTCTTCAAATACTCATCATCCAGTTTTGCCATCATCAAACTGTTCTTAAGTGCCTTATTAAACATGTTCTGCTGTTGTTCAGTCATCAAGTTCAACAAGATCAAGGAATATGTTCTCCACATCCCCTCTACCTGTGACATCTGCTCTTACATAAATGACCAGATAACTAATGCCATATGCACTGCTTTCATCTACTGTAATACTAAGGAGAGACCCGTTGTTCTTTATTTTAGATATCACCATTTTTTTCATCTTAACAGCCACATGTTCTATCATGTTAATAAAGGCGTGATCTGACCTGTGCAATTGGCCCATTTGTGCACCATTTGTTTCCTGCAAAGAAACCAAGCAGCTCATTTTTGTAAATGCCGGCCTCTCCTTTGCCAAATAATATGCAGTTCTTATAGCATTGGCAGTTTCTTCAAATAGAGAAGCAGTAACTGTTGCAGCCATGTTCGGAAGGACTTCTTTCTCTCTCTGTTTCGCTATACATAAAGCTTTTTGATGGGCTAAACTGTCTCTATGTTTATAGATCTTCTTGCGCATAGCCCGAATATTAGATCCTCCCACACCACCACTAATCCACTCCTCTGCCATCTGAACACCCTTCTGTGTTGTAAATATTCGCTTTGCCTCCTTGCAGGCTGTGCATCCTAATTTGTTATCTTTCACAAATAACCAAGGATACTGATCCGACCATTGTTTAAACTGGGCTGGGCTGAGCTGGGCCGTACGTGGCTGGGTTGGGCTGTGCTTGGCTGCACTGTGCTGCGCTGCACTGATCTGGGCTTGGCTGTGCTTGGCTGCACTGCGTTGTGCTTGGCTGCACTGTGCTGGGCTGTGCTGAGCTGTGCTGGTCTGCGCTGGTCTGCGCTTGGCTGCACTGCGCTGTGATGCGCTGAGCTGGGCTGCATTGTGCTGGACTTGGCTGCACTGTGCTGAGCTGTGCTTTGCTGCACTGCGCTGTGCAATTATTTTTAATGTTAAAAATATTTGTCGGGAACCCCCCAAAATCTAAAAATAAATTCTTATAGGGGGTCCCTAATGACTTATGGGGGGTCCGGGATAAGGAAGACGCAGATCTGTTCCAGAATCAGTGTTTATCGTATTTAATGACATGACATTGCTATAGCTTTGTAATAGGTTTTGATGAAAGTGGCATAACGTTAGCATGCTATACTAACTATTCCACAGTGATAATCTATTTACCAAATAGGGGTTAGGAAAACCACACAATAAATTAGCTTGGGATGTTTTTAAGCATTAGTAACCCTTAACAAAGTGTTAGGAATATCTGGTCCGTCTATCTATGTACTGTTTATAGATGTCTTAAAAAATGGTTTCTTAAAGGTTTACAAAAAATGTTTAATCATTACCCGATACCTAATATATTATATGATAGATATAATCTGTGTTACAATAAACTGTTAATTCACAGCACTAATAATAATTAGCAAACATTTAATTATAATTTCATTGTTTGTTAACAGTAAAAAGACTGTTTGCTAACAGTTAAATGACAATTAACTAAAGATTAATTAACTACCAATTTACCATCTATTAATGATTGTTATTATAAAGTGTTACCATCATTTCTTTCTCCCTCAAGGTGCTTTGCTTAAATTTCTCAGCCCTCAGGCTCTTCCTAAGGATACCTTCACTGATGAAGGTAGAGTGAATTTCTCTCACTGAGCTGAGCTGTTACTAGTGACCTCTTTCAATATGCTAACAGTGAAATGGTAAAACATACTTCACAGGTAATTTCAGATTTTTTTTTTCAATTATTTTTCCAGCTACACCATCAACTTCATCCTCAACATCAACAGATACATCACTTCTCAGTGCTAATGTTTCCTCTATAGCACAAGGTACCACCACCACAAGCTCTATAATTATAGCTGATATCCTGCACAGCCACGAGTTTAAACTGATAAGTGTGTGCTGTCATATTGTTAGAAAAAAAAAAAAAAAACAGTGCAAATCACTATTGAGTTCCCACCAAACTATGTAAATACCAGTCACTTTTAGCCCATGGACATTTCAGAATTTTTAATATACAGTAGTGCACTTTTTTATTGTATATTTGATTTTATGCTACAGTGTTTTTTTTTGCAAATGTTCAATTGTTGAAAATGTTAAAAGTGTATGCACATTATATGCAACAGCAGTATTTGCACTGTAATGTTTTTTTTAATTTATGCACAGTATATGCAACATGAGTATTTGCACTTTAAATTTTTTTTATTTATGCACAGTTTATGCAACAGCAGTTTATGCACTGTAAACCTTTTTTTATTTATATAAAGTGTGGCTGAACTTAAACTTTATGGCTATGCTGTGGTTCCTGTAGGCTTTGTGTGCGTGCGGGGCGGGGGGTTGGGGGAGCCTCCATGTCCATTTTGCTTGGGGCTCCCAAATTCCTTCAAACGGCCCTGAACAATGGGAAGTGGAACTACTCATGAAACACAGCCAGCTCACTGCAGCTCATTGCATTGCTGTTCAGCTGTTCAGTACTGGTTCTACATTGAATTACGCCCAGGGCGAGACCCCCTTCGAGTGCCCCCACCAAAAAAAAAAACAAACATGTTTGAGTAGAATTTTGTATATACTATATAAAGGGTATATTTATTTAAGTTCAAATAACTTATACTGTCATATTTTGTGCAGAATTGTGTTTATTGTCTTTTGGCAATGTTGGAGGTAGAGATTATGCACCTTAAAGGCAGCTACACACCGGGCCGATAATTGGCCATTGGACAGTCTGGTGAGGTCAGTGACTCGAGTCTGTTCGGTGTGTCCCGTGCCGTCGTCCGTCCGAGGGGCTGTCGGCCTTCATTTTGGCCGACCTGAAATGTTCAGTCGGAGACAGGGAAGTCGGGAATCACCCGGAAATGGGGAGCGGGATGAGTGTGACTAGAGACTCTCAAAATCTGATGAAAATCTTTTAAACTGACCTGTGTTCATCTGAAATGAAGACAGATTCAGCGACTGCACGGCCTATTTCTCGCATGAAATGTTTTCCGAAACATGTTTCAGTGAACTATTTTAGTACAATATGAGATCGTATTCTGAACAAGCCGCCATGACAGTCTGGCTTTGAATTTCCAGAGAAAACAAACCCATGGACGCGTTCGTCCAATCAGCTGACAGTTTTAATTTTTTGGGCAACAATACAGATTGTCTGCTGTAATGGAGATGTATTACGTCTCGTCTCTTCAGTGTGTTCTGAGGCACTTTTTGGACCAACTCGGGGAGACTGATCAGTAAGAATGGATTTCCTGCCCGCGACGGTTGGCCATCTGGTTGGTGTGTAAAGTTCCTAAAAAGTGTGTTTCCTATTGTAATTGCAATTGTAAAATTATTGGATTCTCTTAAGTGTTTTTCAAATGTTCTAATGATGGAATGTGCAACTGAGAAATATAACTTTCTCTTTCACTTATGTAGTTATAATAATATATATACTGGATATAAATGTGCCAAGACTATATATGTCATGGTCTGAGCAGACCTAGATTTCATGTCTGTTCTTGTACACAGCGTTCACTTATCATTTGCTGTGTTACCGGCAATTTCCACTGGATGCGTAACGTCTCCGGAACGTCGACGTAGTCATTAGGTTTCCATTAAAGTCAGTGTGTGTATTTCCACTGACTGCGGATCGTCTGCGTCCCGACTCCGTCCCAGTTCCGTCAGTCCGCAGCCCTCCGCAGCAGATACACAGAGCTTCTATTTTTGACAGACAACGGAGAGCTCCGCAGCAATTCAGCACACGGCAGATGGACAGGAAGTCGAGCACAGAAACAAAATAAATATCCGGTTAATTTTCAAAATAAAATACACCATGCTCACGGCGGATCATATTTCCCTGCACTACACCTTGAAAACACGGCACAGAGTCGTTTCCCATCTAGTCCTCTGGATGGAAACAAACTGTTGTTGGTTTTGTGTTTATATTCTATGTGAATTTGCGAGAACTTGTGGGTCCTCGTGATTACAGCTGTCAGTCGCGGCCGCAGCCGTTCCGCAACAAATCCAGGCCTGGTGGGTATTGACGGACGGCGGAGCACACAGCAGACACGCAGCGGAGCCGGTCCGCAGCTGTTATGCATCTAGTGTAAATCCCCGGTTAGAGCGCCATCTATTGGTCATAACAAGTAGTGAAATGTACGTTTGTGTGAGTTAACCGCTTACTTCCTGTTTATCGGGCAGACATACGGGAGAAGTGTATGTGAAAGGTTGTTCGGTTTTGCTGTCTCAGGACATTTCACTTGCTTAATAGTAATTTCTTACTCACACAAAGGCAATGCACGTAAGTACAAATTGTTCTGCTTAAATATGTGTTTGAACAGTAGCATAAGCTATGTTTAAGCTAAGGTATCCTTTTGTTTGTCGTAATGGCGATGATTGCTACATGTGTGTTGCTAGCAAATGCGTTTTTTAGCTTATAAGATGAAAAAACAGATGGACTGAAAATAGTTTTATTTGTATTCACAGTTTTACAGCATAAATAAAGGAAAGGAGAAAAGGAATGAAGATTTCTTGCATCAATGTCCTTTGTTCGTCCTAGCCTGGTGGTTGTAAACTTGCTGGATAGCTCAATAGCTCTATACTCAGTAAGGGCAGTATAATATACAATCAGATATATAAAATATTTAACAAGAGCAGAGAGCAACAATATAAAATATTAAGAATAATACAAATACAAATAAAATATAGAATAGGCCTATTCTAAATAGCACAAATCCTTCATCACCCAAGATAATCTAAATTAGATTCTTATTCATCTTCTTAATTAATTACATTATCTAATTTACACTATATATACACTATTGCACTAAAAACAGAAAACAAACTAAAACCTGACCTTTCTGGCGCAAATTTAGATGCAATATCATTAATTATGTCATTGTATGAAATCTGCTCCCCTACTGAGTGATTGATATTAATGACGGCAAGGCCAGTGAGCCGTTCCTGGGACATGGTGACCTCAGGTATGACTTGATCAACTTTAGTTTAGAAAAGCTCCTCTCAGCTGGAGCCACAGTGACTGGCAGAGTAAGTGCAATCCTCAGAGCAGTCCAAAAGTTGGGGTAGATCTCCGATAGATCCTTATCATGTGTGACGGCCCTATCCACCGCCAGCATGTAATGTGGGGTAATGGGTTTAATTTTTACAAATAACTACAAACACATTTTTTTTTAGAAATGTTTATTCTTTTCATAAATTGGTTGTTTCATAAATTGTTGATTTGTACCTGTTTTCTGGTTTCTCCACATGCTGCTGTTGCTGAGCCATCTGCCAAAGGGAGAGCTGGAGTTTGAAATTGTCCTTTATACTCCACCACAGGAAGTGGAAGAAACCAACTCTTGGCAGTGGGCAGGGACTACAAAATACTTAACAACACAGCAACATGTGGATAATTTGTTTGTGTTAGACTAATATTGGGTTTTGGTAGTGTTTGTTTCTTTAGTAATCTCTTATGGTTGGTTGTGGGGTTTAATTTGGGTCTTGGTAATTGTAGTAAGTTACATGTTTTTCCCTTTGTGTTTGGGGTGGGCTAGTCTTGGGGTATATATACCCCTCTCTCCAGTGTCTCTGGAGGTCGGGTTTGTTTATGTTAAAGGTACCTGGTATTATTGTTATGTTGACCTCAGTTTTGTTAAAGACCCACTTCTAAGTATTTTTGTTGAAACTTTAATGGCTATAGCTGGCAAAAATAAAGCCTACATTTTTCTGAACAACAACCGTGTGTACTTGCCTATGCTGCTTGGTCCCTGACATCATGCATAAAAGTGATGAGCTCAAGGAGGCTTGTGGTCTCTCCCCCCCCTCCCCGCTGAACTGTCCCCGCGCCCCCCGTCTCCTTTTCCTTTCTTCTGTGCACAAGAGGAGCATCTCGCTGCAGCCCATGCGAAGGCAGACGGCAAGCCCCGATGTATGATATGCTCATCTCTCAGCAAGCAGGGCGCCTGCAGCTGCAGTGGGCACCAATTTGCCAGTTCCCCACACAGTGTAATGATAGATAACAGAAAACTTATTTTAAGTGCTTGTGCCTCCCCCCATGTGTCATGAAAAACCCACTTCGCCCGTGCCAAAAACCGCTACTGCATTTCAGAAACACTCTGCTGTTGCTGAGCCATCTGCCAAAGGGAGAGCTGGAGTTTGAAAAAAGAAAACAGACAAACCTCAGACAGTTGAACTATAATGATCTACAAAACGCACACACACAGCAATGTTTGTTCTTAGTGCACATGGGCACACACATAACGCTACATTTCCTAGCAACCTTCCTCTGAACAGTACCATCCATCACAGAGAGCGTGTTGTTGAACTCACCTGTCTGAACCTGAAGTGGAGGATCATCCATCAGCATGTTAGCATTTAGCATGTTAGCTACAACCAGCATGCACCTGTTGGTGACATAGCAGCAGGTGTGTTTGATTTTCACACACACGCACATGGTCCAGCTAAGGCAAAGAAACCCTGTTGCTTCGTAGCCTACAACCCAAGTCCAGCAAACAACATAGAACTGTATTCAACATCAAGATGTGGAAAGAGTTCTGTTAAGGAATTTCTAAAAGACGTGTTCTTCGATTTCTGGAGGAAGGAGGAGAGGCTTGGGGAATTGAAAGTTAAGCAAAAGGTTTAATGAAACTGCATGAAAACGACAAGACAAAACACAATCAAACATAAAACATAAAACACTGCAGCTGACAGCGGACTGATCTCATGCTTCATCCTTGCGGAGTTACAAAAGAACAGTCATGTGACATGACAAACAATTACACTGTAAACAGTGGACTCCAATTGCTTCCTCTTGCGGGGTCACAGATTGAAGTGCCGAAATCACCTCAGTTTCCGAATTATATTCCTGTGGAATTGTGGGTCTCTGATTAAAGACACACCTCTGATTTTCAGGTCTACTCCAGGTCACAGACAAAGGTCGTTTCACATGGTAGTGATGATTCTGTTCAAGTTTACAGAGTTTGCATTTCCTTTGTTCTAATCACGTCTGGCCCTGCAGGGAGTGGCTCCCCAAAACCAGAAACAATAGTTACCTTTCCTGTGGGGACAATGAGTCTTCTTCATATGCTAAATGTCAGACATGACCTGATTCATTCTTTAGAAGCTAGGTTTTGGCTGAGGCAGTCAAATGCTGATTAGTGTAGTTACTTGATTAAATTTAGCTGCAGGCCCCATTAAACATTGTTTTCCAAACATAGCCTGGCTTTAACTTTTTTTAAACCTAACAGTTCATTTATAAGTGACAAAACAGTTTGAGTGCATCACTTTCCTCTCAGATTAGAGGGCTGTAGCACATTGCCAGGGTTTATTTGCCCTAACTTGTGTAACCAAGGGTTTTACATGTTGCCTAAACTCTGAACCGAGACGGCACTGCAACTCTTCTCCGTTATTGAAAACAGTCAAAGGAAACTAATGTCAGAATCCCCCACTTCCACTTTACCAATGCTTAATTTGTAAAGTGGGAGGTCCCGGAGCGCAGAGGGGGGGTGGATCCGGCCAATGACACTGCCTACGTAGCTTCTCTGACTAAAAAAACCTAAACAACACTGTGTACATCAGGGCAATGTTTATTTTTATTTTAGAACTTGCACGGTGCGAAATGTAAAAAAAAAAAACTGCAACAATCGTTTTCACAAGCAGCAATTATCCATCGGACTATTAAATTAACCAAAAAACCCACCGTGGTCTCCACATTCTTGATCGGCAGAAACGGTTTTCCAGATAGATTGCTGATTTAGGTAAATTAGGGTCCTTTGTTCAGTGTAACTCAGCCAGTGAGAAGTTGTAAAACAGGAAAATAATCCAGGAACAAACAGCCAGACTGTTAATATTGAAATCTCCTGATCTGCATGACTTCAAGCTGATATTAATTTGCATCATCATTTGGAATTTAAAACTGTTTTATCGTCGAGTTTCGGAGAGAGGGGGTGTTTATCAATGAGAGAAGAAGAGTTTATTTGAGGGTAGGGGTGGCCTAAAGGTTAAAGGAACTAGCTTGTGACGTCGGTTCAATCCCCAGACTGACAGGATAAAATCTGGTTGGCGGAAAGTGAAAGCGCAGCACTTGTCCCTCCCTCATTACCACCACTGAGGTGCCCTTGAGCAAGGCCTTTAACTGCTCAGTGTCCAGCAGATCAGACTGTGGTTGTACTGGGCAGCTTCCAGGTATGAATGTGGAACTGTGTGAATGTGATCAGGGCGTCCCTGCAAAAGAGAGGCTGCCTCTCAGTGAGCCTTTCCTGAATAAATAAAGGTTAATACAAATAAAAGATTGTGCAGCTGCTACTCATAGACAAACATATAGTTAAAAGAGTACAGTGTTTGGGGATAGGATTGCACAGACTGGCCAAGGCGATACTATATTTAAGGCATCAGTTCATGTCTGACTCAGTGCAATGAGTAAGAACTAGCTCCATTGTAGCTGGTTATGTCTAAACTGAATTACCAGTCATCCTCCCCCCAGAAACCACTTGCAGTTGGTTGAGCTGTTTCCCTTCACCTTATTGTATCTAGCCCTACTCTTTTTACAAAGCACACATTTTTAATTCCTTTCACAACCATTTTAGGTTAAGCCACTTGATAGATATTCTTCTACTCTTTAATTTAGTCCTTACTCTTGTTTTTTTAAACATAGATTAGTGGAATTGAAGAATGCATGTTAACATGGCTGATGCATTCGTAATGGTCAACACATGAATTTGAGCTCATGAAAAATGAATCAGTACATTAATAATTCAGAATGTGTAACAGTAAAACATGTTTTCATTCTTAGAATCATAACTCTCAGACCACTGCTGGGAAAATGATACCTGGGACTTTCCTAGTCATGTGAGACATTGTCATTTCACCCACAACCACAGCCACAAAGGAGACATTCATGACTATAAAAGGCTTTTTGTGGATCATATTTAGGGCCTGAGAGGAATTATTATTCTTTTTTTCCAGCAAATGAATTGTCTTTTTGAGGGGGCTTAACATACTCAAAGACTCACCAAGATGGGCGGTCACATCGAGTCTGGTGAAAATGTACGTATTTTAAGGGTTTCGGGAATAGGCGCACAAAAATGGCTCACTAGCATGTCAAGACGTACAGAAAATGTCGTTGGAGCCATACCCTAAACCCAACAGGAAGTCCGTCATTTTGAATTGAAAGTTCAAAATTACTGCAATTTTGGCCATTTCCACATGTTGTACTTTAACGAACTCCTCCTAGAGATTTTCATCCATTAAACGGTCCTGTGTTAATTTACATGCAGATGAACAGCGCTAGCAACAGGATGTCCTCAGATGACTAGTGATTGTCAAATGAAGCTTCGTGAACCACTGTCTTTACTTTCTGAGCTCACTAGATGGCGCTCTCTATTCAACAAAGGGTTTGAAAACACACTGAATTGCCATTCATTTAACCTTGTTCTTTGAACATAGAGTGCCATCTAGTGAGCTCAGAGAATAAAGACAGTGGTTCGCGAAGCTTCATTTGACCATCACTACAGATGACGCCCTTCATTTATCTTCAGGTTAAACAATCCTGGTCGTTTGCAATTCACATTGAAATTGAACCTTGTCCAACCTGTGTCGAGCCATCTCTCAGCGTCGAGTCGAGAAGCAGAGTGGGTTAAGTCATTTATGCATCTCATAAGTTTGCCATCTTATAGCGGAATCAGGACACACCACAAAATCACCACGACACCACAGCTTTCTTCGGATCCTTTTCTTTACTGCGTGAGTCTGTTGTAATACACATGACAGGGACTGCATCAGTTCACACCCTCTTCTCAGATCACTGTGAGGGATACAGTACATAAAATAACAATGTAAAACAAATGCAAAATAAGACAAACATGCCTTCTCTAACATGTCTAATTCATTACAGGAAACAAAAGTGACTCTATGTGTTTTTAAAGAATCTGATCAGGATTGTTTTGTGATTCGAATCCTATCATCTACTGGCTTTGCTCCTGAGTAGACTGAAAGCAGTGGGCGGGCGCTCGGAGAACAAAGCAACATGAAGCAGGATTCAGTTCACAATGTTCTAAAGGTTTAATGAGACAGACAAGTGTATACATATTTCCTAGCAATCGCTACATTCATTTAGTAGAGTGTAGTAAGAGTCAGGATAGGAAATATTGTCCAAAGGTCAATTCAAACAGATAGGAAAACAGTGTTGCAATGTAGGATACAAATAAAACAAATGAGAACGACTTTCTCCAGACGTCTCACAGAATGGAATGTGGAATGCAACGTTTTTCACAACAGTTGCCCTATTTTATCCTAACAAGGATTATTAGACTTAAACCATTACATTCATGTACACTTAGTTATGTTAAAAATCAAGGAGTAGTTTATTGTATATAGGAAACATATATCTACATGCACCAACAACTTCTGTCTCCCCCGCTGCCTAACAGGAGGCTACGTGAAGAACAGAGACTTACCAAATCGGTGAGCTCTCAGACAGAGGTCGAAGGGCACACACATTGAGCCAAACATCCCACCTCAAATGTCATAGCTTGAGTTGGGTAAAAGACTCACTGTGACTACTCCTGACTATCAATGCTCCAAGATAAAAAAAAAAGTCTGAAGGAGGAAAAAACTTGAAACTTCTTTGAAATACATTGAAAATTCAAATACATTTTATCTAACTAAGATCTTTGAATTCCTGGGGGGGGGGGCCCTTAGGAAGGCGGCATGAACCCACTGTGGCTGGGCCTCAGTCAGCCCTGTCCTGGTTATCACAATGACATTGGTTGGTAGGCTGCGTCTTGGAGCTTTCTGGGGATCAGAGACTTGATCAGAACCTTCTGTCCAGGTTGGAAGTCGTGTGCGAGGTTTTCACTAGGGAGAGGGAGAGACAAAGAAATATCACCGTAGATGCCATTCAATTTCTCAATCAGGGTGACTCTGTCACCTAAGTCATCCAAAGTTGTGTCCATTTCTCACGGGAGACATAGACCACCCCTTCCCCGCACCAAAGGAGTTGAGAATGGGCGTCCCATCAGAGCTTCAAATAGATAAAGATATTTTAGTGGTTGCATTTGGAGTAATTCTTATCTCAGCTAGCACAACAGGTATCATTTCAACCCAAGATTTCCCTGTATCTATCATAGCTTTTGTCAGCTTTTCCTTGATAGTACCAGATGAATGGGGATGGTAAGGAATGTGAAACTTCCACTCAATGGTGAGACATGTAGATATTTCTTGATTCACTGCCCAAAATTTCACTTCTGTTCTAGCATTTCTAGCATGAGGACCCTTCTGGCCATTTACTAAATTAACAATAATACACCTTCTCCGTGAACCATCACCTTATCGTGGTGGAGAGGTTTGTGTGTCTCTGTGAACCTGAGGGCTGTGTTGTCTGGAGCTTTTTGCTCCTGGTAGGGTCTCCCAAGGCAAAGTGGTCTCAGGTGAGGGGCCAGACAAAGAATGGTTCAAAAACCCCAATGAAAAAAGCTAAGCAGAGGTGAAGTTACCCTGCCCGGAGGAAGCCCGGGGCCCCCGTCTGGAGCCAGGCCCAGACGGCGGGCTCGTCGGCGAGCGCCTGGTGGCCGGGTTTGCCACGGAGCCCGGCCGGGCACAGCCCGAACAAGCTACGTGGCAACTCCCTCTCCATCCCATGGGCCCACCACCTGTGGGAGGAACCGTTGGGGTCGGGTGCGATGCCACATGGGTGGCAGTGAAGGTCAGGGGCCTCGACGGACCAGACCCGGGCGGCAGACGCTGGCTCTGGGGACGTGGAACGTCACCTCTCTGTGGGGGAAGGAGCCGGAACTGGTGCGGGAGGTGGAGCGCTACCGGTTAGATCTGGTGGGGCTTACCTCTACGCACAGTCTTGGTTCTGGAACCATACTCCTGGATAGGGGTTGGACTCTTTTCTTCTCCGGAGTTGCCCAGGGTGTGAGGCGCCGGGCGGGTGTGGGGATACTCACAAGCCCCCGGCTGAGCGCCGCTGTGTTGGAGTTTACCCCGGTGGACGAGAGGGTCGCCTCCCTACACCTGCGGGTTGTGGGGGGGAAAACTCTGACTGTTGTTTGTGCATATGCACCAAACAGGAGTTCGGAGTATTCGGCCTTCTTGAGACCTTGACTGGAGTCCTGCATGGGGCTCCAGTGGGGGACTCCATTGTTCTGCTGGGGGACTTCAACGCACACGTGGGCAATGATGGAGACACCTGGAGAGGCGTGATTGGGAGGAACGGCCTCCCTGATCTAAACCAGAGTGGTTGTTTGTTGTTGGACTTCTGTGCTAGTCATGGATTGTCTATAACGAACACCATGTTCGAACATAGGGATGCTCATAAGTGTACCTGCTACCAGAGCACCCTAGGCCGAAGGTCAATGATCGATTTCATAATCGTTTCATCTGATTTGAGGCCGTATGTTTTGGACACTCAGGTGAAGAGAGGGGCAGAGCTGTCAACCGATCACCATCTGGTGGTGAGTTGGGTCAGAGGGTGGGGGAAGACTTTGGACAGACCTGGTAAGCCCAAACGTGTAGTGCGGGTAAATTGGGAACGTCTGGAGGAGGCCCCTGTCCAACAGACTTTGAACTCACACCTCCGGCGGAGCTTTTCGTGCATCCCTGTGGAGGCTGGGGGCATTGAACCCGAGTGGACAATGTTCAAAGTTTCCCTTGCTGAAGCTGCGGCGGGGAGCTGTGGTCTTAGGGTCTTAGGTGCCTCAAGGGGCGGTAACCCACGAACACCGTGGTGGACACCGGTGGTCAGGGAAGCCGTCCGACTGAAGGAGTCTTTCCGGGATATGTTATCCCGGAGGACTCCGGAGGCAGTTGCAGGGTACCTAAGGGCCCGAAGGGCTGCAGCCTCTGCCGTGAAAGAGGCAAAGCAGCGGGTGTGGGAGAAGTTTGGAGAAGACATGGAGAAGGACTTTCGGTCGGCACCAAAGTGCTTCTGGAAAACTGTTCGCCACCTCAGGAGGGGGAAGCGGGGAACCATCCAAGCTGTGTACAGTAAGGAGGGGACACTGTTGACCTCAACTGAGGAGGTAATAGGGCGGTGGAAGGAGTACTTTGAGGAACTCCTGAATCCGACTAATACGCCCTCTATATTAGAGGCAGAGCTGGAGGATGATGGGGGATTGTCGTCGATTTCCCAGGCGGAAGTCACTGATGTAGTCAAACAACTACACAGTGGCAAAGCCCCGGGGATTGATGAGATCCGTCCAGAAATGCTCAAGGCTCTGGGTGTGGAGGGGCTGTCCTGGTTGACACGCCTCTTCAACATTGCGTGGAAGTCTGGGACGGTGCCAAAGGAGTGGCAGACTGGGGTGGTGGTTCCCCTTTTTAAAAGGGGGACCAGAGGGTGTGTGCCAATTATAGGGGTATCACACTTCTCAGCCTCCCTGGTAAAGTCTACTCCAAGGTGCTGGAAAGGAGGGTTCGGCCGATAGTCGAACCTCGGGTTGAGGAGGAACAATGCGGATTCCGTCCTGGTCGTGGAACAACGGACCAGCTCTTCACTCTCGCAAGGATCCTGGAGGGAGCCTGGGAGTATGCCCAACCGGTCTACATGTGTTTTGTGGATTTGGAGAAGGCGTATGACCGGGTTCCCCGGGAGATACTGTGGGAGGTGCTGCGGGAGTATGGGGTGAGGGGGTCTCTACTCAGAGCCATCCAATCTCTGTATGACCAAAGTGAGAGCTGTGTCCGGGTTCTCGGTAGTAAGTCGGACTTGTTTCAGGTGAGGGTTGGCCTCCGCCAGGGCTGCGCTTTGTCACCAATCCTGTTTGTAATATTTATGGACAGGATATCGAGGCGTAGTCGGGGTGGGGAGGGGTTGGGTGTGGATGATGACAAACTAAGCTTCACTGTCACTGAAACTTTAGGAATACAAAATGTTCTTTAGTCAGTGCTATTACCACCCTTTGTCAGATATTAGAAACACCATGGAAATGATGGACAAGAATAGGTCAAATACACTGTGGCAGGGCCAATGGGCATTCAGAGCAATGCAACAAACCCTCTTCAGAGGGATTTAAAAGAAGAAAGAAGAAAAGAAGTGCCAATAATGTCAGGGTGCGTAGCTTGGGACTGTAGTCTTTTGAGATCAATGGTGTTATGATGAGTGGTATGTAAAGTAAGTGGATGTGAAAGTGCGAATTTTTTCTGTATCCTGTACCTGTACCATCATAGCACAGGCAGCCACAGCTCTTAAAGCGACACTATGCAAGATTTGTACCTTAATATAACAGCTTCAAAGTAATTTTGAAGGTAAACAAACTCGTAGTAGGACGAATCATCCTGAGCAAAGCAGGGAGGGATCCCTCTGAGAAAACCAGCAATGCAAGTTTGGGAGGTGGCGCCTCGCTAAATTTCGCGAGAATCACAAATTGCTTTATTACTGTTGGTTCTGCAAACATTTGCTACACCCGCAAGAACCTTTTGAACATCAGTGACCAGCACCAGAGATCTTATTTCGAGTGTCTTTCAATATACGCACAACATCCCAGATGACATAGCGCGACTGCCGGGCTCTTCGATTGTTGTTGGGTCTAGGAGACGGAGGAAGGAGAGGAATAGCGGGGCCGCAGGTCTGGTGTTATGCTAAAGCTAGCAAAGCACACAAGCCACCTCTACCGAGACTGTGTCTCTCCAATGCCAGATGCCTGGTGCATAAAACGGACGACTTGGAATTACAACTCACTGGTAATCGCTATGTTCGTGACTGCTGGGTTTTGATTATCACTGAAACCTGGCTTCACACACTCTGGTTCGCCCGGACAGGACTGAGGACTGTAAGAGCAGAGGAGGGGAGCTCTGTATGTATGTGCATGAGATGTAATAACGGGACAATTATAGATAAACACTGTTCCCCTGGCCTCGAGTACATGTCTGTAAGATGCCGGGCTTTTATTCTACCAAGAGAGCTAACAGTAGTGATCGTTACGGCTGTGTATATTCCACCTGACGCCAATGTAAACACGGCACTCTCTCTCCTGCTGGACACCATAAACCAACAGCAGCGGGCCCAATGCGATGGTGTTCACAAAATCGCAGGAGACTTTAATAAGGCCAACTTGAAGACTGTACTCCTGACATTTTATCAACATGTCAAGTAAACTTGCTTGCATTCTAAGTTGTATGTTGTTGCGCTTGCTTGTTGCATGTCAGTTTTTACCACCACCTGCAGACGCGTTACTATCAGTAAGAAGGGTAAGCCGTGCTTACGGGCCCGGACCAATCAGGGGCCCACGTGGCTGGGAGATATTGATTGACAGCCGGGGCCCCCTATCACAATCCCAGCAGTGCCACGTCCACTGTGACAGCCAGTGACCAAGCTGGAGTGAGAACGGGTCAAATTCCTTTCCTTGTTTTTGATATGAAAACGAGACCGTGGACGAGACACGTGTGGGACTCGAACATCTAAAATTTACCGACAAAATGTACAGCGAAAGACCGTGCAAAACATTTCAGACCGTCCTGCCTACCTGTATACATTGTAACATCACTGTACGCTGTAACGATTTTTCACTCTAAAGTCGCTGAAAGCTGCTGCTGTTTCAATCCTGTCGGCTCTCTGCAGCTGGCGGGGCTGCTCCGTTCCCCCTGCGACTGGCGCGCGTGCACAGACACACACACAATCACACACGGTAGATGCAGGAAAAACCCCAGATGAGACGTACAGGATGACCTATATTGAGGACAGCTACGCTCGTTATTGTAAGTGCAATGATAAGATAAAGTACAATAAGTACTTTATCAAACCATATGAATGTGTCCCAGGACAGGATAGGAAATTAACTAACAATGCAAAGATCAACAAGCCACTGACCGTGACAAATATGTTGATATTTGATTCATTCAATAAATTATTATTTTTTTGTCTTAAATCCACCAGCAATTTCCATATTATATCAACATTTGCAGCATCCTGATCCTTTTTAGTTCCGAGGAAATCTCAGCCCAGAGTAATTAATTAATAGTAATAATCGTTATTCTGCCCAAAACAAGTTTCTATTTTATTTTTAAGAACTAAACAAAAGAAATCACAACTTTTTTTGCAACTTTCACTGCCTCTCGCAACTACATTGCAACAAACAAACAAAAGACATTGCAACTTATATTGCAATTTTTTAACAAAGCTCCCACAAAATCAGGCATTTTGGGCCGCAATAATCTCAAAAAAATGTCGCGAAATCCTGGAAGGACTGCCCTTGTGTGTTTTTTCATGTGTCATGGTTCACATTCACCAGTGTTTTTTTGCATAAAACCAGTCCTACAGGGGGGAGGGGATGAGGCCATGAGTGCAGAAAGTGAGTGGTATTCACGACAGTAACGTTAAATACAAGTACTCCACGGCGACTCTAGGGGTAGCTGTTTGACAAAAATGGAAACTACATAGTATGCCTTTAAAAAAGCAGGCATGCCCTGGACCACCACAGGAAGAGTCTTAGACAGATATGCAGCAGACCTGTAACCCCACCATGTTCCTGGGCCAACACAGCAGCAGTACTCTGTCCATCTTCAGGCACATACAGATGAAAGGGAAGGTTGTAGTCTGGGAGGCCCAGAGCTGGGGCGCTGAAGAGAAGTATTTAATGCTGAAAATGAGTGCATCATTTCTGTGGACCATACAACAGTCTGAGGAGAGTCTTTAAGACAAGCCTGTCTCAAAATCTTGTCATGGTGAGACCAGTCAGCGATCCATTGTGTACAGTTGTTAATTAGATCAATAAAACTCATCACAGCCTTAGGAGTCTGAGGAGGAGGAACCTCTTGGGTCAATGAGACACGATCAGCAGATAATACACGTTGCCCTTGGACAGGAATCTCAAATACTGCACTTCCTGTTTACACCATAACTTTGGCAATGTGGCTTTGTGTCCACACCGGGTCAGGTGTTGTAACAGCATTAATTAAGCTTTTTCACACAGTTCTTGCATCTCAGCAGTGAGTGACAGGTCATCAGCACACTGAATGAGAATGCAACCTGGTGGTGGTGCAAAGCTGGCCAACGTTGATCTTACTACAGCAGAAAATGCTGCTGGTGAGTCAATAAAAAGGCATAGTTGGCTGAAATAGCTTAAAAGGATGGATTAGAAATCAGAAACAATATTGGTAATGGAATGTCCAAATCATTGAAAGCTCTCTCTAGTAAATCTCCCCTCCGATTGGACAGGTGTGGTATAGTATGATGTATCTGAGGCAAATCAATAGGTCATTTTTGATAAAACCTAATCTAAGGATCTTCACAAGGCGTTTTAAGGTAAGGCAAAAGACTGTGTACATGCAATATGACCCTCTCTGTCCTCTTTCTCTCTGTGCTGAGGTCTGCCTTTGTAGCTTCTGATTACCACCTCTTCCCTGCTCATGAGCCACTCCCCTCCAATCACACTGCTGGGCTCATAGAAATAAAATGGATAGAAAGGCCATTTCCATTAAAATCAACATAGCAGAATGGTCACAGCGGCAGCCATTGTTATTTGTACTATTGACATGGTAACTTATAAACTTCCAACTAACAAATCGTCCATTTTGCTTTCATGCTGCATCGATTAAAGAGAATGAGCTGAACAGCAGGCTGGGTCTAACGTTAGCGGTCCGCTGACACACTGACGCTGGGTCCAAGAACATCTCCTGAGCTGCGTTGTGCGGCTCTACTCCCAGCGAGCTGCGACACAGCTGACGGCAATAACAATCAAATGACCACGGCAAACAGTTGAATGGCCTTTCTATCCATTTTATTTCTATGGCAGTGTGAGAGGCTTGAGCAAGTGTCATTTTGTTTTTCTTAGTCACACACATATCAGCAGCTTTCTTATATCTGACAAACTTACAAATATATTTTTTTCATCTGAAGCAACCCATCTTTCAACATTTTCCACACGTGCATTGGGTTCTTGCATGTTGGCTAGACATGTGGAAATAAACATGCTTGACAGATCTTCAGTCAATTGCATACATACAAATTCAAGCCATGTTTTCCTAAAGCGATGGACAAACACTGCAATAGACTCTCCTGATTTTTGTTTGCAGTTTGAAACTTGTGCCATTTTTTCCAGAATTTATCCAAATAACCCTCATCAGACCATGCAAAATCAGATGCGGTTATTGAGTCATCATTTGTCTGACTTCTGCTAATAATTGTTGCAATGATCTGCTTGACATGAGACACACAAGCAACGGGGTTCTACCTCGAGTTGGGGGCTTTCTCACAAATAGCCAGCAAATCAGTCAGTCAGGTGGCTTTGTCACAACAGTGTCGGATGGAAATGGAAAAGCATCTGTCTGTCTCTTCATCTTTATTTATTGATTTTTTCTAATTGGTCTAACTTTTTCTTTTCCTGCTCTATTTGTGTCTTCTTTTTCCTTTCTGCAGTGCTATTGCCATTTTCAACTTTCTGTTTTCTCTCTAATTCTTTTTCTTCCATTTTCTCCCTACCTTTGTGGATAATGCCAACGAAGCAAGCACTAGTCAGACATCCTGACTGAAACTGAGATGGTGGGGGAGGTGCAAAGCCAAAATATGCTTCGTTGCCACAAACCACATTCAACAGCATCCGGTTGTGTCTCATTACAGGAGAGTAGATCTCCTGTAATGAGACACATGAATTCCCCCACCTTTAACAGACCTACCACTTACTTTTACGTTTTTTTAAAGATAAAACAACCAAGACAAACAACAAAAACAAGCCCACCAATTCACAGACAAACCAACTGCAAGACTGATATTCCTGTCTCTTCCATCCTTGTCCACTCCATCAGTGTTTCTTCCTCCCCCGGTGTCTCCATCTGTGTGACCTGCAGAGCAGAAAGAGTTGAGAGGAAACAGCTGTCAGGTGAAGACTCAAGAACACAACCAAATCTGTTTCTTCTTCATTCTCATGTCCATTGACATCTCTGGCATGGAAATCCTGGTGGGGCACAATAAACTCTGTATGGGCAGCATCCGACTGATCAATAAAACTACACACAAACCTATTTGCTCAATGAATCCAAACGCATCTCGTACATGAAATTACAACTGCACATATTAACGTAACGCGGTTACAATGTACTAAATTTAACTTTTAATAAATTGTCATAATGCTTTGCGGTAACACTTCACAATAGGGTACACAAATAAATAGATAATGATTAGTTACTGTTTTTGAAAGGGTAGTTACCATTTTTCAGAAGGGTAGTTACCCTTTTTCAGAAGGTTAGTTACCATTTTTCAAAAGGGTAGTTACCCTTTTTCAGAAGGGTAGTTACCCTTTTTGAAAAGGGTAGTTACCCTTTTTCAGAAGGGTAACGAATGGTTAGTTACCCTTTTTGAAAAGGGTAGTTACCCTTTTTGAGAAGGGTAGTTACCCTTTTTCAAAAGGGTAACGAATGGTTAGTTACCCTTTTTCAAAAGGGTAGTTCTGTTATGTTTTATTGGTATGGGGCCAACATGTTTGTGCCCCACAGCTTATTATTGAAAGCGCGTTGAACATGCGCACAATGTTTTCATCTGCTCACTTGATTAATGAATGCTGAGGGGCCGGCCCCATGCTCACCAAATGAACATCGCTACAAGTAGCAGACTACTGACCTTAGGTAGATCGCCCATAGAAAGATATTTGGAATGTATTGGACAGCGCTACCTTTGTTATATGTAATAAAATAAGCAACAACGTTAGTTAGAAAGAATATACATATAAATTATATTTTATTAGTTACATTGAATTATTGATCATGTCGTGCACTGTTCCACAGCGCTATCTGGTGGTGCCCGGCCCCGAATGTAAATACGTCACAGCTCATGTCAGACATTATCTGCTGACTCACAGCAGCTGTTCTCTAGAAAGTCTTTAGAGAACACAAACATCCAATAAACACTGAGACTCAACTCTACAAACTCACCTGAGACTGAGACAGTCAGCTTGATGGTGCTGTAGAGTTTAAGTTCTTCTCCCTTCCTGATTATAACTCCACATTGGTATTTTCCGGTGTCGTTGACGCTGAGGTTCTTCAGAAAAACAGAAACATTTCCATCCTTCATCTCCGGATCACTCAGCTCCACTCGACCATGATATGATGGATGCTGGAAATTTTCATGTGGGTTTTTATCTCTGTAGAAGAAGACATAATCTGACCCAAGGCCAGATCTGCTCCACACTATCACTTTGATGTCAGCATTTGTGGGAGCCTGACAGTGAAGAGGGATGTCCACTCCAGGCTTTGCTGTCACATTCCTTGTGTCTGAACAAAAAACAGAAGAGGATGAAGCAAAAGTCAGTAATCCATTTTATTGCAAGCAGTTCACTTCTGTACTGATCCACGTGTTCACATGAAACTGACCTGACAAAAGTTTGTCCACTGCGAAGGTTGTAGAAACTTTGTCAGGTGGGTTAAAAATGTTGTTTATTGTAGAACACCAGAGGAGCATGCGAAAGCGAAAACCAAAACGTAACGGTAGGAGGTAAACATCATTAAATATTGAGAAGTGTGAGCTGCAAGGTCTGTGATACATTCCCATTGCAAACATTCCATTAACATTAACAGGGCCAAAACACTTATATGTTGATTATAGCGCCCCCTAATGGCCGATCTTTGCCAAATTTGGTACAGAGCCTCAGAGCGGCATGCTAAACAAGCATCACAAGTGTGGATTGCATTTACTGTGGCAGAGATATTGCAATTGCAAATTTTCCATTGAAATGCATTGAGTTATTGGCCAAAACAAATAAAAGTTGCTTATAGCGTTTGGTAGTCCAGTCACCCAGAAAGGGTGAGTTTGCGCGGGTATTGAGCACTGCGGGCTGCCGGTCGTGATGGAGCTCAATCGAGCTCACAGCAGGCCGGGGTCTGTGAAGGAGGACAGGCAGGGCGGCGATGTAGCAACCCAGGCAGCACCGGCCGCTGAACTCCGACATAGAGTCGAACAAAATTTGCAATTAACCATACATTTTCGTAAAACGGCCCATATTTGAGCTTTACATAGTTGATTTCTTGCATTAAAAGTTTCAGAAGTGAATTTTGTAATGGAATATTAGAGATCTGCGCAACCTAGATTCAGAAGACTACCTGATCTCAGGTCAGTTGTAAATGTTGGGGCATGACAAAGAGAGAGACTAGAGCCAAATGAGGAGGAGCCGCCGAGTTGACGTCAACTAGGTGGCTCGTTGAGATTTGCCCGTTTTCAGAGGCAGTTTCAAATTGTGAGATTTGCAGAGAAAAGAGGTGTCATTGGGATTTTGAGTTTCTATGTATGTCCTATTTACCCACCAAACTGTAATTTTTCAACTATGACAAGGTAAAATCGGTTTTGTATTCTTGTACTAAAGATCCCTATTTTTTATCTTATTCTGACACTTTCTTTTCACACTTACCTCACTTCCTGTACCTCACTTCCTTTTCTCCCCTGTCTTCATCACTGGCTTTGTTTCTGCTCTGATTACCTGATTGAATTCACCTGGTCACTCCTTATTTAAGACTGCACTCACTCTCAGTCAGTCTCTTCAACACCTTCACATGGGGCGGCAGCTGGTAAGATGAAGTTTACTTTGCACTTTAGTTCTTGATAACCGGTTTGATATTTGTATTTAGTTACTTTATGATTATCATGTGAGGATATTAATTTTGTTAAGTTGTAATTTCTATTTTGTTTCTTCCCAGATTCTCCAACCCATGTGTGTCTGTTCTGTTATGTTATCCAGTATCATTTACCTCCCTCTTTGTTAAATAAATCTTCATTGAATGGACTGAACTTCTCTCTGGCTTTTTCCTTCTTTTTTTTCATTCTGACCGGTGCCCCATGACGATGGCAATCACCCTCTAAACCTGAACCCTCTAAAACAATTCTATCACCCCTTTAATGCCTATTCAAACGGCAAAATGTCTGCTTTCACAACATTATTTAGAGGTAGTAATCCCACTAACACAAATACAAACACAGCTCACCTTCTCCAGCCAGAGAAAGTATCCATAGTGATGTGAATAAAACAGATGTGAGTCCAGCCATGACAGCAGAGATGCTGCTGGTGAGGGTAAATCTACAGCAGTGGTTATGGAAAAACTGAACTGAACACGCCCTAACGGCTCAGATCTCTGCCGATACCAGGAAGGGGAGGGACACCTTGTTTGTAACTTGATTGTCCAACAGCTGCTTACTGGACCAGCTGCTTACTGGACCTGCAAGTCTGGATATCTAGCGACACCCGGTGGCTGTTAACATGAATGCAACCCTTCATCAGGTCTTGCATGACTGCCCTCTGCAAGAGGCAGGGCCTGTGTTGTGTCTGTTAAAATATGTAGTGCCCCCCTCTGTAGCTATGGTTTGGGTCAGGTAGAGGAAAACATCAACAGTGGCTGTGTGTGTGTTTCTGTGATGTCTTGCAGGGCCATGATCGGAGCTAAATATAAATAAACACTCTCTTTCTCTCCAATTTGTAAACATCTGTTTTACATGCCAATAAAGTCCCTTTGAATTGACTTGAGATCCGATTTCTTAAATATCTGTGCTAAATGTAACTCAATGACCTCTTTCCTGTCAACTGCTTGAGAGAAAACCGCACAGCCAATAAACTGAAGTACAAAGAGGAAGTGGGAGGGTTTAATTGCTGCACTGACAGAGAAAAGTGCGTTGAGATCAGATCACCGAGAGGGAGAATGAATCAAACAAGTCTTCTGCTCTGTAAGTAACTCTGAATCTGTTGTTTTAATCAATGTCTTGTAACATGTCAAAGCTCAAATCAACCTGATTGTCATTTGTCTTTAGTTTCGACGTCACTGCTCTGCTGCACAACAAATCCAGGTTAGGACAATTTCTTGTGGTTGACAAAAACTGTGAGCATCAGGTTCATATATATATTTTTGTTCTGGAGTTGCAATCATAAAAATACTTTCTCATACGAAAGACCAGCACATAATGTATACTAAGAATGTTTTTACATTAAAGATTTCCTCCATATTTGAAGACGTGAAACTATTATTGGATGGTCAGACAGCTGCCTGAGACACAAACAACTTTAAACAACAACCCACGCTCACTTTCTGGCTAATGTCTCATTCAGGTATTTTGTATTTGTACCTTTCTGAGCGAGAAGAAAGCAAGAGATTGTGTAGGCAGCCAGTGTGATGAGGTTCATGATTTCATTAGCTTACATAAAGGAAGAACACATTATTTTTTTAAAGCCCAATCCTTTCAGTCGCATTACCATACCACTACTGCAAAGCTTGTCTCCAAAGGGTGAAAGGTTATGGTTTATGCTGGAATGTTTCAATGTTTTTCTTTTGTGACACTAAACAGTGTAATTTAGTTATGATCAAACTACATTGAATACTCACAGCTTCTCTGACTGTGAGTTCCAGCAGCTCTCAGTTCTTCAGCTGGACATCTGTCTCTCTGAGCTGTGAGGAGGATGACAGCTCTGCTGGATGGACTCTGAGGAGGAACACAACCAGAGAAACCAGGACTCAGTGTGGAGATGGCTGGGGAATATCTGCTGGTTCTTCCTGTAACATCAGCTACATGGTCCCAGGGGACAGTGGAGTTTACTGGTGTGAGTCCAGAGAGGGAGCAACCAGTAACAGCATCACCATCACTGTCACTGGTAAGATCAGACTGTGAAGTCAGTATTGATGAAGCTGTGTGTGAATAAAGGCATCAATACCTGACCCGAGCCCGACGGGTCCTGACGGGCCGGGTTTGGACAGATATTTAGAAATTATGGTCGGGTTCGGGTCGGGCTCAGTCACATCAGCGCGATAAGGTATTTGTTTCAAAATGGTGCTGCGGCTCCTTTAAGAGAGCTCAGCGCGTGTGTGTGTGTGTGTGTGGTGGTAAGTGGACAGAAGAGAGATAGAGAAAGAGGAAGCAGACGTGTAGTATGCAACCGGAGCAGAGTTGGTGGAATAAGCTTATGTTTTGTACACAGTGTGTGCGGTGTCCGAAATAAACCCCAGTCTGAAAGTGAAGTTCATTCATATGCTCACTAGGAACGGGATTTTAACCCCAACGTTATTGATTTTATAACGTCTCCCTTGGTTTTCTGACCACGGTCGGAAACGAAGCAATCAGGCAACCCGGGCTCGATAAATCCAGACAAATCCGGACTCTAGTGTGAATGGATGACATGCTGTTGTTTGTCTCTGTGTTGAGGTGGACCAGTGATCCTGCAGAGTCCTGTCCTCCCTGTGATGGAGGGAGAAGACCTCACTCTGACCTGTAGAACAAAGATGTCCTCCAACCTCCCAGCTGGTTTCTATAAAGATGGCTCCTTCATCAGGACTGAGCCTGCAGGTCACATGACCATCCACCATGTTTCCAGGTCTGATGAAGGCCTCTACAAGTGTCTCATCAGCAGTGTTGGAGAGTCTCCACCCAGCTGGGTCTCTGTCACAGGTGAGGAGGTTACCTTTGATTTCAGGAGTTCATTCATCCAGATATTCACCTGACAGCTCATTCTCTCTACAGGGAAACCAAAGACCACAAGCCCTCCATTGAGCTCATTCACAGGTGGCATCTGATATGTGATTGTTTCACCTCTAAACCAGGCTGTACAGATGTTATCAATTCACTTCTGTGTGTCTTTCTGTGTTCAACTATACACATTACTAAGGAATAAGGAACTTTAAACCCAGAAACAATAATAAATAACGTTGTTTACCTACAAGTTTTAAGCAGTGATCAAGACCACCTAAACCAAGATCAAGTCATCCCCCCAGACCAGAGTGTATCGAGACACAACTTTGAGGGGTTGAGACCAAGACCAGACCAGTGCGAGTCCCACACTGCATGGCACGATAAAATGTAGAAAATGCTAACCATAGGCACTCCTCAAATTGATCGGAAAGATTCACATTTACTGTCACCACATGCCCTTATCTAGCTAATGTAGCTTGCACACCTAAATAGGTAGCAAATAACAGCTGGCAAACAACTGAAACTAGATCCCAGGAACATAGAGCATATACACAAGTAGGTAATATACTGTATATAGCTAATATTAACACCTTTGTGTTGACTTAGGGTCAAATTGACCCGTTTTATATCAGACAATATGGGATGTAGAAATATGTGCTGAAAATGTAAAGCAGAAAACTTTTACAATTTAAAATGTTGGAAAAAGCGTCAAAAACGTTGAGAAAAAAAGTATTTTTTTCAAGGTTGACAGGAAGACAACACAAGGGTTAAGTAAGAGTTTTGGTACAGAGGCATACATTAGCTAGCTAGCTACCTTCACTAGCGGCACTTGCAATTAGCTGTCATTTCTTTACCCTTCTTTATATGTGGCAATAAACATTTGAGGGGGTTCCAGCTGTCTTAGTCAGCACTACATTGCAGAAATTACATACTGCTGAGCCTGAGTGTTTTTATTTAGGTGTTTTGAAAATAACATAAATTAGACAATGCACAGGCAATTTAGTAATATCCCTGAAGTTGTGGTCTTGACGCGGTTGATTATGAGACAAGACCGAGACCTTCAATAAGTGGTCTTGAGACCAAGACTGATCTTGAGTATGACAACACTGGTTAAAAGACTAATAAATGGCAAAAGAGGAACAGTGAAATGACTGAATGTGTAATCCATTTTTGTTTTAGTGCTTTTAATTCTATTTATTGTTCATTTTAGGAAAACCCACGAGTACAAGTCCCCCTACATCCAACTCTCTCCCTCCCTCCGTGTTGTGGTCCGTTTCAGTCGGGGTTCTGATTGTGTTGGCTCTACTAGTCATGCTGGTTCTACTGCTGAGACGATGCATCCGTAGGAAACGGAAAGGTTAGATATGGAAAATTTTTAATTATGCTACAGTTATGTTGCATTTAAAAAGCTTTTGATCGTATCACAGATGGTTGGTTTGGACCACAGGGGGTTCGGACGCAAACATATTTCTTCAATAAAACAGATAAGGTTTTCATGTGTGATCTCACAATTCTCGCGTGATATTGCTATAATCCAGCTGCCTTGCAACGTATCTAGCTACATAAACATGAAATTGACCTATCCGTGAGCTTTTGGCTATGGTTAGCACGAAGGCTAAACTATTATTATGACATTTTCTCTCCATCTCTGAAACACTTTGGCGATATTGACACACATTTTATTTCTTTTGATGTCAGATTCTGGTTTAGTCGCATGATAGATTTACAAAAGCTTGAAAACAGAGCCAAGAGGGTCTATTTTTTTTCTCTTAGAATACTTAAAAGTGCAAATTAATGAAAGAAAAAAAAAATAAACTGCTTACCACAGCTTTCAATTGGTTGAATATCCGATGCTCCAGTAGAAGTTAAAGATGAGGACATCACAGATGATGTCACATACAGTGATGTCAAAATATTACCTAACCTGCAACAGCCAATCACACGGAGCAGACGTAAAGATGTTTTTTTTTTTTTTTTTTTAGCTTTTCAGGGGACTCAGGAACCGTGTGTGTGTTCTCGTTTTTATATTGTCGTGAGGACTGATAGGAGATTTTTCTATAAAATAAGGATATTTTAGAAAGTAAATTAATGCTTTTTGTCCACAACTTTCACTCAGTATGGTTAGCTAGCTATTTTAGTTGATGATCATGTGTGTCAGACTTTGCATTAGACTCTGGGTGTTTTGTAGCCTGTGGTTACCAGAAGCTAACAGCTCTTACAGCTCTGTAGTCGTCTAGTTTCCTGTTTCTTATACAAACCCTTCAGCCAAGTATGGGTCTGCACACCTTTCACTGCAGGACTGATAATTAAACAAAAAAATAATATGAATTCATTATAAATGTTCAGATTTCCATAACTTTGTTTACTCTGATCACATACAACATATCTACATATTGAGGAATTGTTTTTAGCCAGATATTCCAATAACTTAATGAATATATGGTTAACTAATACTTTTGTAGTTTGTGTGACATTAATAATGTAGTGAACATCTTGTTAAAAGCTAGCAGCTCTGTGGTAAGCACCTATTTCAATCTGTCATCACCCCATTGAATGGGCATTATAAGTGGTTACGACTCATATGGGTTAGAAGGAGCCCGCTACACCTACTAGTAGCATAGGAGGCCATAATCAGCCTTTTCAAATGTCCGTGAATGTTTTCACTAACTAGGTCATAGTTATCCAAGGAAGGTTGAAATCAAGGGAAACTGAAATTGGTTAAAGGTTCGTGTAGATGTTTTATCTCTCATTCGAGAGACTTTAACAATTCTGACTGAACTTGAAGGGAAACCCAGCTAATTAACCTCTGTGGGGTCGTTGTCAACATGATCAATACTGCTTTGTTGCTTAGTGCTCCTGGCTGTTGTAACAACAGTAATTATGGTCGTTGAAGACAACTGAGGCCAAGTTTAAAGGACTGCAAATTTTTACATGAGGCCAAATGTGAGTGTTGGCCTTTCTGTGTGTACAGAAAGACCCATGTCTCAGGTCAAGCCTCAGTGGTTTACTTACATCTCAAGGATAATTTTTTCAATTCAATTTTATTTATAGTATCAAATCATAACATGAGTTATCTCGAGACACTTTACAGATAGAGTAGGTCTAGACCACACTCTATAATTTACAAAGCCCCAACAATTACAGTAATTCCCTCAAGAGCAAGCAGTGTGACAGTGGCGAGGAAAAACTCCCTCTTGAGAAGAAACCTGGGACAGACCCAGGATCTTGGTAGGCGGTGTCTGACGGTGCCGGTTGGGGATGCGATGAACAGTGGCAATAATAGTCACATTAATAATGGAACAGTGACTTCAAATGGTAGTCGTAGTAGTTCATGTCATATCAGTGCGCTGCAGGGCGTTACAGGATGTAGCGTGGCCCAGCAGAGCATGGATGGACGTAGCAGGAAGCAGCAGGGTTCAGCAGGACTCAGCATGACATTGCAGGGCACCGCAGAGCTTAGCAGGGAGTGCAGCAGGACCACGGCGACAGCTGCAACCAAGATCTTGGTGCCAACATTCTCCAAGGAAATACGCTGGGTGAAAAAAAACATAAGGACTCCGGGGAGTGAACTCCCCAGAAGCTAGGATTAATAACAAGCATTTCTGGGACGGGATGCACACAAATGGTAATAGAAAGGGAGAGGAGAGAGCAGCTCAGTGTGTCAAAGGAAGGAAGGAAGTCCCCCAGCAGTCTAGAACTATAACAGCGTAACTAAGAGAGACACTCTTTTGAGGACCAAAAGGTACAGATTTTAGAAAGAGAGGACGGATGGTTTGAAAGGGGCGCTAAGGAACCCATTTACACCCGGATAGAGAAACCATCGCTTAACAGGGGAGGTGTTCAAAGACACCACTTATCGCCCACTTACAAATATGTCATTTCATTTCTCCCCAGGAAACAAACAAACGCTCATGTTTGGCCTCATGTGTGCCAACGCTGGACATAGACTTGGCCTCTGTTATCTACAATGAATCGAATGAAAGAACCTTTTATCAAGTCCAGTTGCCTTTGATTTTAACCTATTCACATGGTAACACTTGGCGGTATCTTGGTCTGGGACCCTTGGCATCACTTTTTAACGCTCTAGGAGTCCCATTGTGAATTCACACAAAACTAACGTTAGTTGGTTAGGTTTAATTACTTAATGTCCGTGATGTTAGGGTTAAGTTTATCCGTTGTAGTATCTGCAATAATGTCATGTGTATGCATTTCATTTTCCAGAGAGTGATTCAGCTGCAGTTTACTCAGCGGTGAGACGGCCAGAGGACACCAGTAATAGACTAATAGTGATCACAGACATCCAATCTAGCAGGACGAGAGGTATGTTTGGTCTTCTTTGTCTCAATCACTAGAAACACCTGTTAGAAAACACAGAAATGTTAAGCTGTTAACTGTAGTTTTTATCAAATTAACAGAAAATAGTGACTTTGATTGGGACCATTTTCAGCGGCAGACTAATCATGATTGAAGCGATAGTGAGTGATTGTGGCAGCAGGACGGTGTATGTTGGAAATGTAAAACCACAGCAGCAACTTCCTCATTTCCAGTGAACTGTGATATGTCGTTGGTGAGGTTTCTTTCTACAGTCTCTGCTCTAGCTGACAGTGAGGTGTTTGTCTGTTGTGGTGAAAAGTACAACCTTTTCTTTTAAATCGAAGCAAGCAGCTTTGTGGTTGTACAGTTTCCTGTCAGAAAATGCTCTCTTTGTTCAGCAGGTTGAAAAGCTGTTTCTCAGTCCCTGCAGTAATGTAATCTCTATGGATTTTTTCCAGAGAGAGATTCGGCTGCAGTCTACTCAGCAGTGAGAGGAACAGAAGACGTCAGTTATGGACAAATAGTGATCAAATCAAACAGGACCAGAGGTACAGCTGCTCTTTATTTCTGAACTTTGAACTAAGCCAGTGTCTTGTCTTTATGCTAAGCTAACCATGTCCAGCTCTGTACTGAATACTTAATACCAAATTGATAAACTATTCCTTAAAGCGGTTTTCTCAAATTGGGGTTTGTGTACCCCTAGGGGTACTTTGGAGTACTGCAGAGGGTACGTAAGATTCCTTTTTGAAATGCTAATAAAATCATGCATAATTCACAAAATTAATTTAGTTATGGATTCTAAACATTTGAAGTAACTTAATTTAAGTAATTTAAGTGTGTTTCAGTTACAAGCTTGTTAAATAAATCAGACACTAATGGTGCAGAGCTATAATGTACCTCTTTCTTTAGCCTTTTTTTTCTACCAAAAAGGCTTTGCACTTGTCAGGCGGTACTAAAATATTTCAAAGGGGAGTATTGAAAAAAGTTTGAGAACCACTGCCTTAAAGGGATATGAGTAATGTGCAGCCCTGTCTCCTAAAAATATTGTTCCCATACAACATGTCAGTAAAGGTTCTCAGTCATCCAGGTCATAAGGGTTAAAATCACAGGTAACTGGATTCGGTTAAGGTGATTCAAAGATGTTTTGTTTCCCATCTGAGAGACTTCTCAGTTCTGACTGAACCTTAGGCAAACCCAGCTATTTCACCTCTGTGGGGTCGTTTTCAAGATGATCAATACTGCTCCATTTGTTAGTGCACCTGAGGCCGGTGCTGACTTATCTCGGGTATGGCCATTGTTCTTGCCAAATATTGTAGTTGGTCTTGACCGAGTCCAGCAATAAATTCTTCTTTTTTTTAAAGAAACTATTGATGAAGTGTGCTTGTTCAGAAAACGGGGATTGGTTGAATTCAAAATACTTGTAGACCAGACCAGTTAATTACCATTGACATTGGTAATTAAGTAATCTACGGCGTACCTCTCTCCGAGCCCTCCGCCATAGCTCGACGTGCACCTCCAAAAATGTGTAACTTTAGGTTGAGGCGACGCAGACTGCAAGGACTGTGATTGGTCAACTGGTCCTGTGTTGCTAGTCGGTGTTTCAAGCAGCCAACTGTGGGGAGTAGCAACATGCTAGTTCAGTAACGTTTTGAAATTAGCACTTCGCCAGCAAGCAGTACTTTGTGGGCAGTTGTGCTAAAGTTTGCTTGCTAACATAACATAAACTGGCTGGCAGACACCACGCAAATAACTTCAGACTTACTGTATCACCCCCTAGCATTATGGCGGTGAAATGCACCGCGATGCAAAGCAACCCCGACGCAGAACTCCGAAAGGGTCACGACACCATAGGAGCGACGACGTAGCCACGGCGTGGAGTTGACGCAGAAGCATAAAACAGCCTTAAGGGTCTTGATTTTGACTGTCTCTCATTTGGACTCGGCTTTCACTAGGTCTCCACTAGTCCTGGTCTTGGACTTGACAAAGGTGGTCTTGATTACAGCACTGCCTGAGGCCAAGTCTGAACGACCATCCTTGGCCTTCTCACATGACACCAGGAGTAAATGGCTTCCTTTGCACATACTACACCTCTGTCAAACCATGTGTCCTGTGCGGCCCTTAGCATGGACCAGTATCTGTCTTAACAATCCACCCTAAAGACTGCACACCCAAACACAAGAAAAGAAAGTTAGTATATGCTGTCCAATGCAGTGAGGAATGCACAGACATGTATATGTATATTAGGGAAATGAACCATTACACAAATGCATGGCCCAATACAGAAGGACAAACACCTCAGGTCAAGATTTAGCAGTTTACTGACATCTGAAGGATAAAGGACACTATTGGGGACCACCAGTCACACATCTGTCCTCATGTGTCTCCAACATTGCCATCACAACAGCCTGGAGCACTAACAAACAAAGAGGTATTTATCATCTTACAATGACCACACTGAAGTTTAATAGCTGGGTTTTACTGCCGTTGAGTCAGAACTAAGAAGACTTTCGGATGAGAGACGAAATGTCTCACAGAAACTTTAACCAAGTCCAGTTGCTATTGAATTTAACCCTCACATGGGTTCCCATACTATGACAAGGGAAACACATTTCGTCCCGGATTTTGTTTTTGTGTTTCGTTTAGCGAGGAAGTTAGCTAGATGTAAGGGTCAAACAAACACTGGACTTTCACGCAGGAGACAGCTGTTCGTGACGCGTGAAACCAAAAGTCAACGTTGATGTATACTTAACTTACGTAACAAACATGAATTTAATCTTTTTCTAAAATTATTAGTAGTTTTATTTCAATTCACAATGTTAACCGCGTGTTTAAAACAGCGGTTTCAAAAGTCAAAATACATTTCCCTCAAAATGTAATTGAAAATGCAGTTTTGTTGTATGGGAATGTCATTTTCTGGGAGATGGGAAATGGTAAGGTTATAGTTTGGGGTTAAAACTTGGCTTGACTGACAGAGTTTGTCTCCAACAGTTTCTCATATTATTTCTTATCTCATATTCTCATAATGTTTGAACTGTTTGTGTTCAGAGTCTCCAGCAGAGCCAGAGGTACTCTACTCCTCACTGAGGTAGACCTGAACCCCAGTCCAACCAGTGGAGTCCAGCCGGCCCAGTCCACTGGTCCCCAGAGCCGCTCACACCTCGGTACATTCATCTGTTAGATTTCTAATTAAAGCTAAGTGAGACTCATACATCTATAAAGAGACAAACAACTGAAATTTAGAGCACGTTTTCATTCTTTTGATGATTTTCATTCAAAGATATACTTCTTATTCAAAAGGTGCTCTAAGCGATGTCACACGTTTTTTAGGCTACAACATTCTTTGTCACATACAGCAAACATCCCCTCGCTATCCGCTATAGCTGCCTGTCCCCTGAACACACTGTAAAAAAACGCTGTCTCTGTAGACAGCCCAGGCTCCACAAACGCCAACAATAACAAACTCAAACTTGCACCACCAAACATAACAAACAGTGTTCCAGCCAATAACCGACAAGAAGGAGTTGGGGGTGGAGGTGGGGGTTGGGGGGGTTAGTGCGCAGAAGGGAGGGGGAGGGGGAGGGGACGGGATGAGGAGGAGGGAGGGGCGAGCTAGCCTCCATTTTGTTTGACAATACTTTGAACGTCAACAAGAAGTGACGTCACCCAACATCGCTTAGAGCACCTTTAAGTAATTTGTTCCTCTTTAATTGTTTTATACATTGCAAAACAACCACCAAAGATCTACTGAACAGAGTCTAATGATAATAACTATTTACTGATATTTATATTGTATTTATGAGCTTGTTTCTGTGCAGGATCAATAAACTCTGGTGTCAGCGGTTGTTTTCCTCGTGTGGTTCTGTGGGTTTCACATCTCTAACTGATGGAACATTTGTTCTGGTTGTGGCTAACCGATCCACGCTTCTCTTCAGCGCAGATAACTGAGGACAAACACACCACAGACTATAAACAGCTGCAGCATGAGCCAGCGGTTGGAAACTTTTACACCAATCACAAACAGCTACAGAGCAGAGGGTCTGAGGTTTGATTCTGTAGTAGGTTTTGTAGTAAGATTCAGTCCGTACATTTTTTTAAAAAAAGTTCAAATGTCACAGAAACCATCAGGTCCTGTTTTTCAGCTTCATTCTGATCACTTGGGCAAGCTGGATCATTTAAAGTGCTCATATTATGCTTGTTTTTTTTTTTTATTAAACCACATAAACTTATTCTGGTACAACCTCTAAATACAATTATGGACCTGAAAATGAGCATAATATGAGCTGCAAAGATTAATCGATTAACTGTAACTATTATTTATTTGACAATCAATTAAATCAGTTTAAGTCATTTTTATGAAAACAGTGAACTTGTGTGATGTGAATATTGTTCTAGTTTCTTCTCTCCTCTGGGACAGCAAACTGAATATCTTTGAGTTGTGGACAAAACGAGACATTTGAGGACGTCATCTTGGGCTTTTTGGGAAACACTGATTCAGATTTTTTACCGTTTTCTGACATTTTAGAGACCAAACAACTAATCCATTTGTTATATTTTTCAATGAGATGCAAAAATTATGGAATGCCGTTTCATTCAATATTCAATAAATAAATACATAAATAAATGAATAAATGAATAAATGTAAATATTCATATATAAATGAATAGATTAGTTAAATAAATATATTAAAAGGTTTTACTTTTAATTATTTCATGGTATAAGTCCACGTTTATTAATTCCAAGAGACTTATTTTGTGAATCCAATTTTATTTATTTCCGTGAACTTTTATTTCCTAATGCCACATTTATTTATTTTCCTCCCTATTTATTTCCAGTTCTTATATGCAAATCAGGGGGCGTGGCTATCTCACACATTCACAATAGAACCGTGGGAAAAAAAGGCTTGCAAAGTGAGAGTCAGTAGCGGAGTGACAATCGGGAGAGTCGGGACTTTTCCCGGTGGGCCGGTAGCGTTTCGAGACCGCGAGGGCCGGTCTGATAATAGTTATACATTTTAAATTCAACACCATCCGGTGGCCTGGTGTGCGGCCGCTGCCCGCTGTTTAAACTGTGCCGCCTCTGCACAACACGTACAGCAAGCCGCAGCAATCTCTTATTTCAATACAAACACTGGCTATATATATGGCTAAGCTGCTGCCTAGAAGGTAAAACACGTTATTAAAACACAATGTATTAGGTAGCCAGAAATTATGCCACGTCTACCACTTCGAAAGATTGTTTAGATCCTGTGAAACTGCAGTTTCGGTACTCTATTAAAAATTCCAAAATAAAAAGACGTATTGTGGAAGGCAGGAGTTAGGTTGTTTGTTTTGATCGAATCCGTAGCTGTGTTTAGCCTACTGTGTTGAGCAACCAAAGCTAGAAGTACACATTGGGTTATGAAAACATTACACCTAATCAGTTTAAAACTCGGACCCTCCACTCGCCTTGTCTGGAACCTTTAAGGTAGGTCAGTGGCTTTCCTTTTCTCAATTTGGCCGGCTTTAGCATAAGTGGTTCAGTTACCCCGCAAGCTGCCGGTCGTGTTGCACTCTCACTTCGCGAGCCTTTTTTTTGTCCACAGCTCTGTTGTGAATGTGAGAGATAGCCACGCCCCCTGATTTGCATATAAGAACTTGAAATAAATAGAGAGGGAAATCAATAAATGTGGCATTAGGAAATAAAAGTCCACAGAAAATAAATGTGGATTTAAAAAATAAAAGTCTCTTGAAATAAATAAACATGGATTTATGAAATAAGTGCCATGAAATAATTAAAAGTAAAACCTTTTTAATATATTTAACTAATCTATTAATTTATATGACTATTTACATTTATTTAATTATTCATTTATCTGTTGCCTCATTTATTTCATGATGTATTTCAAAAGGCATATTTATTTATTTATTCATGTTTTTATGTATTTATTTAATATTGAATAAAACGGCATTTCATAAAAAATGTATTTGCAGTTGAGTCATCAGTTGAGTCAGACAGCCAGCAGGTGGCAGCACATCACCTTCTCTTTCTTTATACGTGCTCAGTTCAGCAGGGAACAGCTGAGTTTATGTTGGTCTTTGATCCCTAAAGTTTGATTCATGTATTTTTGTTCATTAAACTGTCACTATATTACAGTAACTTCACGTTTATGCAACAAAATAACAGGTTGAAATAGAGTGCATTAACATGTCAACACCCATGGTATCACACCACAGTGTCTCCAAACCAACAGTTGATTCATTTCAGAATCACTCTGCAGCAGAAAACAGAACAGAGACCAAACTCAGACAGTTGGACTAAAATGACACTGCAACACACACACACACACACACACACAGTCTCTGTAAAGTAGATAAAAACCTGAATACTTGAACTTTCTTCAAAGTTTAGACATGTTTAACACATTTTAACACTATTTCAAAGACGAAACCAAGACCAAGTGTATTCAAAAGCAAAGTTATTATAGTTTTGCATTTTTCATTAGTTTTTATTTTTGTTTTTATTACTTTTAGTCTGTTTTTGTAATATTGGTTATTTGGCAGGACCAAGATTCAAAAAGGTCAGAAAAGGTATTGTGTAATAATAACAACTCAACAAAAACATACAATTTTAGAAATATGTATATGTATTCACAATGTATTAAAAAATAACACTCATAAGTTACATAAAATGTACACACAACACCGGTACAAACAATTTACCAATGATGATGAGCACAAATATGTCATAAACATAAACATATAAACAGTCTACACAAGACAAAGCAGTAAGCCAACAGACTAAAGAAGACATACATGAACAGGTGTTTTGAACTCTGCTTCGAGTAAAGTGGCGAACTTTTTGAGGTCAATTGAGTCCCACAGTTGTGTAGACCTCCCAGTATCAACACACATATTAACCCACGCTCCCTCCCGCTTTTGGTGTTCCTGCGTATTTACTAACCAGCAGCTATCGGATCGCCGGTGAAAGCCCGCCTTGTTCTCTGTCCTGCTGTAGTCTCTGTCATGCTGCCTGGCCCTAGTCCCATACATCCACACCCTGTAACCATGCAGCCATGCCCTGTACCCATGCATCCTTGCCCTGTAACCATGCAGCCATGCCCTGTACCCATGCATCCTTGCCCTGTAACCATGCAGCCATGCCCTGTATCCATACACCCATGCCCAATGCTCAATAGTCCACACGCATGCACGCACCACCAATAAAATCTGTAATTCCATGAAATCATCTTTTAAGTTAAATTCTGATTACAGATCTGTAAACTCAAGTTGAAGAAGTCTGAAATGTGCAACTGAGTGCTGGATTTTACACAGGAAACAAAACACGTCTGTGTTCTCTTGATGCTCCAACATGCAAAATCTCAACATGGCTGTAGTCCATTCTGAGTTTACAGCTGTGTGACTGAGTTGTTTGTGAGCATCCATACAGGGAGGAGCAACACAGTCTCACTCCCTACTTGTCAAATGTATGACGCATGGTCAAGGACCCTGGCGTCAAGTTTCAACGAAATAGGGGTACCCTTGACGTTATTTTTCGACGAGGGGGGTCCGTCAGATAGACATTCATGTTATTCCCTCACCGTCGGATATCGACGAAAGAAAAAAACACGCCCCCGGCCCCTTACCTCGAAATCTGTGACAGTTATTGGTATTTTTAGCCCAATAACCGCTGTTTTAATCAACAATATTCACGAGATAGTATCATGGTTTATATGTATTTCTTTTTATGTTATTATTTCGGTATATTTCGGCCAGGGAAGCTGGATTGCTTTTTTTGTTGATTTATATTTTTTAAACTATAATGCTACATCTATCAACATTTATTTAGATGTTATCATGGTAATCATTTCTTTACTTTAATAATATTATTTCGGTCTTATTACCGGTGAAATATTACAGTATATATGCTGTAATACAGAACATTACGATATGATCCGAGCAGGAAGCATTCAAAGCCGATAGGCCTATCCCACAATGCAATGCGGCCATTCATTTCAAAGAATCGGGCAGCGATCAGCTGGTCTTTAACGCCAGGATCACTTCAATATACATATATACAGTCAGTGGTCAGTATCACTACAATATACATATATACAGTCAGTGGTCAGTATCACTACAATATACATATATACAGTCAGTGGTCAGTATCGCTTCAATATACATATATACAGTCAGTGGTCAGTATCACTACAATATACATATATACAGTCAGTGGTCAGTATCACTTCAATATACATATATACAGTCAGTGATTGTGTCACCAGCAACAACACGTTGCTCAGTTTTATTCCAGTAAGTTATGAACCATAAAAACGTTTAAACGAATCCGCGAAAAACTCCGGAAGTGACGTAGTAGGCCTACGTCCCGCTCGGCGGATACGAAGATAAAAATATATAGGCCTAACATTCGTAATATTAATGTTTTTTTCTAATGTTGTATTTGAGGAGTTAAACAATAAAGATAGTTATAATATTAAAATACAGTTTCATGTATTTGTCTACGTTTAAACGAATCCGCGGAAGTGACGTGGAAATTCCACATCTCGTCTGTGAAAGAATGTTCCACGTTGTACGTGAGAATTTACACAATAAAATACTAATAATGAAAACATTGTGTTTTATATTTAGCACTTTGATTTGCCTTATATATACTATATAAAAAACCTACAGTTGAGTGTTTAGAAATACAGCCTAATGGCTTGTTTGACTAATTTGCATTTGTTTTGAATTGTACTGTTGTGAAAAACAATATACAAAGAGAAGCATTTTTTATTTTATTTTCCATACATAGTTATTTAAAAACGCAATTTTCTAATTTTGCAGTTGATGAATATTAATAGCAAAGACTAAAGGGGAAAAACATGAGTATATTTATGTGTGGGACTTAGTTTGATTTAAAATCACACTGCATTATTAGTTGTTTTAAATAAATTACTTTTTTGAAATATCAATTTATGGTAGGCCTAACATATTAATTATTATATTCAGAAGATGATCCTCATATCAATCACCGTGGTTACAGCTTGTAGCCATCCTAACCTTTGTAGCCTTTACTGAGACTACCTTTTCAAAATTAAGAAGGGACTAGTTTTAAGAAGCATTTTCAGGAAATTAAAATGATAAGCAGATTGTTACCGAGGTTTTTGTTCACTGAGTAAGATGTATATAGCTTTGTTTGGGTATGTATACATATACAACATTTGTATGGCATTTTTGGCACACTTCTACCTCAGCACTACTGCACAAAGACAAAACTCACACATCTCATTCAACCATTTCACAAGCTGAGAAAAGGGTCATGACATGGGTCAGAGCAGTGGTTCCCAACCTTTTTTCCTTGGTGCCCCCACCCCTACTCATGTCTAAGAAAAGCTGACCCCCCCCCACACACACACACCTTTGAAACTGAAGTTGAGGTAACTCTCGAGATAGAGCTGGGTCAGAGGATATCAGAGGTCATAAATGAACCAATCCATCGGCTCTGCTCCTACAGGCCCAATGGTGTTCATATGGACAACATGCACCTTTGGCTGGAAGGCCCGTGTTGAAAGTGTGTGTTATCATTTAGAGCAGACACCCACGGTGAATCAGATGGTTTATGTTATACAAGGCTGCATTACAGAGAATTTTATTATGACTCTCATGAAGGTTGTGTAGAGGAATAGAAACCAGTCTCTCCAGGCAAGCACACAGAATATGGTCTGCTCTCTTTATTCTCCATGCCAAGTATGAGCTCTTATCCTCTGGCAGAAGATATGGGTAAACTTAACATTTCTAAACTATAAAAACGGTGATGATGATATAGGCCTAATTTGGACCTACCTCAATTAAAACTTTAAATAATGTTGCTTGAGATTGAGGGTTTGCAATAGCTTCATGATATGAAGCATGGTTGTGTTGCTCTTGTCACTGTTTGTGAAAGATGAGCAATAGATTGTTGCTGTGTGATGTGCTTCAGTCTAGCCTATATCACTTTGTTCATGTTGTTTTTTATTTTAAGTATGTCAGCTGTATGATAAAACAATATGTCAAGTGTTATTTGTGAAGCATTTGAACTCAAGGCAAATATCCCTCTGGGGACAATAAAGTATCTCCTGCTAAGTGGTCTCCATGGTGTGTAAAAATTAAAACGTTGTCGTAGGACTATAGCAAACACATCGTTGGAAAGGTCTCAACCTGGAGAGTAACATATGTCAGTCTGAAGAGGATACATTACTCCTGCTTTGAAATATTGACCTCTAAACCTTGAACCCAGTACATGTATGAAGGCCTGTCATTTAGCAACAGAAGGTTCTACACACATAAAACCAGCTGTTATAGAAAGCTCTGGACCTCAGCTGTCATGTAGATATGGTCTCCAAATTACCTACTGTAAGCACTGTCAAATATGGTAATAAGCTATTTTCACCTATTTAACGATTCGATTTTTAAAATCTGATGACACCAGTGTGTTCTCCATCCCAAAAAACCCCAGGGTGTATCCAGAATTATACACTGCCAACTTCTACTTATGGGAAATATACCAATATACTTTAAAACTACAACTCCCATAAGAAACGCCACAGAAGCTGTTACAAAGCTTGAGCACTTGTAGTTCTTCTGGGGTGGGTGGGGGGACTCGTTCGGCTCCTCTTTCTGCTGTCTGCCGTGAAATGGCTTGATTCCGTTTCAGATTTAGGCCGCCCGCCGGCCGGCCGAGCACACAATATATGAGACAAATACATGAAACTGTATTTTATTATTATAACTATCTTTATTGTTTAACTCCTCAAATACAACGTTAGAAAAAAACATCAATATTACGAATATTATATATTTTTATCTTCGTATCCGCTGAGCAGGACGTACTACGTCACTTCCGGAGTTTTCCGTGGATTCGTTTAAACGTTATTATGGTTCATAACTTACTGGAACAAAACTGAGCAATGTGTTGTTGCTGGTGACACAATCACTGACTGTATATATGTATATTGTAGTGATACTGACCACTGACTGTATATATGTATATTGTAGTGATACTGACCACTGACTGTATATATGTATATTGAAGTGATACTGACCACTGACTGTATATATGTATATTGTAGTGATACTGACCACTGACTGTATATATGTATATTGTAGTGATACTGACCACTGACTGTATATATGTATATTGAAGTGATACTGACCACTGACTGTATATATGTATATTGTAGTGATACTGACCACTGACTGTATATATGTATATTGAAGTGATACTGACCACTGACTGTATATATGTATATTGAAGTGATACTGACCACTGACTGTATATATGTATATTGTAGTGATACTGACCACTGACTGTATATATGTATATTGAAGTGATACTGACCACTGACTGTATATATGTATATTGAAGCGATCCTGGCGTTAAAGACCAGCTGATCGCTGCCTGATTCTTTGAAATGAATGGCCGCATTGCATTGTGGGATAGGCCTATCGGCTTTGAAAGCGTCCTGCTCGGATCATATCGTAATGTTCTGTATTAGCCTATACTGTAATATTTCACCGGTAATAAGACCGAAATAATATTATTAAAGTAAAGAAATGAATACCATGATAACATCTAAATAAATGTTGATAGATGTAGCATCATAGTTTAAAAAATATAAACCAACAAAAAAGCAATCCAGCTTCCCTGGCCAAAATATACCGAAATAATAACATAAAAAGAAATACATATAAACTATGATACTATCTCGTGAATATTGTTGATTAAAACAGCGGATAATGGGCTAAAAATACCAATAAATGTCACAGATTTCGAGTTAAGGGGCGGGGGGCGTGTTTTTTTCTTTCGTCGATATCCGACGGTGAGGGAATAACATGAATGTCTATCTGACGGACCCCCCTCGTCGAAAAATAACGTCAAGGGTACCCCTATTTCGTTGAAACTTGACGCCAGGGTCCTTGACCATGCGTCATACATTTGACGAGTAGGGAGTGAGACTGTGTTGGGAGGAGATGACTCTACACCATTCACAGAGACCCACCTAAATTACAGTATATAAAAATGCCTATATATTATTTCTTCTCCAAAATGCAATAGGAATATTCAAATGAACAGTTTTTAAACATAGTTCATTTGCACTCATTTCGTCCCTCCACATACACTTGGACTGGATCACAGGAGAGGAGAGACCGGTGGAGGAAACGTTACTCCAGTTGACGACTACTCGTTATGTAATGCACAATAAAAGCAAGTTTCCAGAAACCAAAGATGGACACAGGTCGTCTGCCCCAAAGGTAAATCAATATAGCTAAAATATCCGCCCATCCTGAATCTGCTGACAGTGGCGGAAGGTGCTTGCAGTTCTGCTGCTGATGGGACGGAAGTAAGGTTTAATCCCGGGAGAGACTGGATTCCCGGGAAATCTGATCAAGACTATTTCCCGATTCCCGGGAAATGTTATGATGGGAAACAGGAAATAACATAAAATGAAAAACGCAAGGAGTGCTATTGTTGTCATACGGTAACGTTGATGCAGGATACGGTGCCGTACCGTATAGCTACGGTAATACAGGCTCACTAACCTCATTCACCTGCAACAGTTGTTTGAAGCTCTTAGTACTATTCAGTGAAGGCGGAGAAAGCGATTTCTATCTGCGGACAATTTGTCAAGAAAATCCCAAACCGCCTGAGTGCAGAGTCTATCGACGCTCTCTGCTTCTTGAAAGAACACCTCCAGAAGAAAATGAAAGAAGGTAGGGTGAAAATGCATTGTAAACTAAAAGAAATATGTAGCCTAAGTTGGTACGAGTTCAATGCAATGCTGATATTAGGAGTGTATATGAGGGTTAAGGCTTTTTTTTTTTTTTTTCAGTGATTATTCCCATTTCCAGCCGCTTACAAATCTCAACAGCCACAGAATGGATTTATCCCTAATAATGATACAAATAATGTAAAAAAAAATGTCAGTTTGGGATTTGGGAGCGCATATTTGAATGATATCGATACATTACTTTTCCCGGGAAATGGGTCGTCTTTTCCCAGGATCTGATTCAACTAATTTTCGGGAAAAATATTAAACCCTAGACGGAAGCTTGTCATCGAGGGGAACCGCCGAAGAAGCTGCGGTTTAACTGCTGTGTAAGAAACAGGCAGGTCTGAATTCTTCTCTTTACAGCTTTTACGCATCTGGAAGAATGTAAAACCAAAGACACAAACAACAACACCAACAACACAAACAAGACCAACAACACCTTCAACACCTTCAACACCTTTAACACCAAACTCACAGAAAACTAACTCCGGCCACCATGGTTCCTTTAGGATGACGATGCAGATGGGTTTGGACGTAATAATATCTTCCCCTTTGCTCTCTTTATAGCTGCACTCATATATCCCATAGTCGCTGCTGCTCACATTCTTCAGAACCAAAGATAGGTTTCCGCCCCTCGGCTCATTGTCCAGCTGCACGCGGTTCTCAAAGGATTGATGCTGGTTGCCGGTGTCAGGCTGCCCATCCCGGTAAAAGATGACATTTTGTGATCCCAGGTCAGTTTTGGTCCAATTAACAGCTATGATATTGGCATTGCTGGGAACTTCACACGGCAGAGTGATATTCTGTCCAAGCTGAGGTTCCAACATCTGGTCTGAAACACAAAGATAAAATAAAATAAAATAAACAGAACAGAAAAGTTACAACTGTCCAAGTACAAGATACATGTTGATGATAGATGTCTCCAGTAGGGATGCAGCGATCTGACTTTTTCAGTCCCGATACCAATACGTTGGCTTTGGGCGTCGTTTGTTACAGAGTACCGATCCTATAACACCACACCAAAATCCATTCTCAAATTTAAAACTTTAAAAGTTTCTATCCGCTACACAGCATTTAAAGAAAAACTCTCTTTCAAACCTAGTTCCCCTGTTACTCTCGTTATTTTCTTCTTCCAAAACAAGTGTTGACGAACACCAGGAGGACTTTCCAGGAGTGAGACTGGTGCGTTAACTTCATGCCAAATTAATCAGAGCACACAAGACCAATTTGGCCAAAAAGTTACCGTATGACCGGTTGCTGCAAAACAGCATTTAATAGTCAGCAATTTTGTATTTCTTTTTTAACGGAGTCTGGCGCAGTCACTCCACATAGACACACCCGGGACTACATTCACCTCCTGCTCAACGGAGAACAACGAGGGCAAGACAGCATCACTGATCTGGATTAACTGAATTCTCTCTACCGTCCACCTACGTAACTCCGGGGGAGGCCAAATGCTGCCACCGCAGGTTATAACGCTGATACAACTCAGACCAGCATCAGAAGATAGAAGATATATTTTGTGGGAGGGGCTCACGGAAACCTCTGAGACTTTGTGTGCACTGAACTGAACGTAACACAGCGCAAATTACTGGACTATCATGCATCGGGCGGCATCGTGAAAATATATTAAAAAATAATAATATATATACACACATTTTACACTGCCAAGAGTTCAGAAGTTCGGTGTGGGATCAAGTTGTTATAAGTTTATAAGTTTCTATTTCCATTCACTATGCCATTTGCACATGTTTACAATAATGTAATTTCCTTTAATTCTGAGTCTGTAAATAATGTTGATATTGTTAATGTGTTTTTTTTTGTCTACTGTGTATGTGTTTGTTGGAAGTCAATGACCTACATATCGTTACATAAGTCCCTGCACATTTGTTCAAAAGGATACAGACACTCTTGGGCATCGTACTTGGTGGTTACAGTACCTCTGAAATGCCTAGCAGTGCTAGTGTTAATATATGAAGTTTAATAAATGATTGCGGTTATGTGCTTATCTCAAATATCTTACCTGGACAATTAAATACAAAACCTATCCTATCCAAGGCTATCCAGGGCTGCATACACCAGCTAGACCTCTTTCACACATTTTGAGGAGTCAATATTGGACTTTTTAAAAGGTCTACAATAGTAATAGTAGTAGCAGTATTAAAGTGAAACCATGCTGTCACCTGCAAGATGTAGCGTGGTCGGTGTCTGTCCCTCCTCCTGCTTGTCTTGTCCTCCGCAGACTGACCCCTCTCAAAGTTAAAGTATGGAAATGTGAAAAGCATTGAGTACAGCAGACAGATGGAGAAAACATGATCAGTTTGCAAAGTGTTTATCCCTCTCAAAAGTTAAAGTATGGCTGCCCCTTTTTGTTAACTACAGAAATGTTAAAGAACTGAGTTGATTCATCAGTTGAGAAGTCGGTAGGGCTGGGTACCAATTCAATATTTTTTAGGCACCAACGGAATTGCCTCTAAAGCATTGAGTACCAAAAAATTCAATACCCAAAAGTCATTCAATACCCAATTTTAGTACCATAAGGGAGTAAATCTCATCAGCGTCAGTGAGCCAATCAGCACGCAGCATGCGTCTACCAACATTTCTAATAATGTCTGTGACTGA